>NW_024412403.1:17164420-17231779 GCF_014898765.1 Herpailurus yagouaroundi
GCTGAAGTCGGACGCTTAACCGACTGCGCCACCCAGGCGCCCCAACACCATATTTTTAACATGATTAAAAAATGGGCCGAGGGGCGCCTGGGTGGCGCAGTCGGTTAAGCGTCCGACTTCAGCCAGGTCACGATCTCACGGTGCGTGAGTTCGAGCCCCGCGTCAGGCTCTGGGCTGATGGCTCAGAGCCTGGAGCCTGTTTCCGATTCTGTGTCTCCCTCTCTCTCTGCCCCTCCCCCGTTCATGCTCTCTCTCTCTCTGTCTCAAAAATAAATAAACATTGAAAAAAAAAAATTAAAAAAAAATGTGGTGTTGAGTTGTATAAGTTGTTTATATATTTTGGATACTAACCTCTTATCAAATTTATAATATTTGAATTATCAAATATAAGTGAGCATATATTTGCTTGTGTGCATATGTATATATTTGTGTATGTGTTATGCAAGTACATCTATGAAGAAATGTCTTTAAACTTGTCATAAAACTGAGAGGTATCACCCACATATGTAGACGTTTAACACCCAGACTAGATTGTTCTGTCGTGTATACAAAGACAACCCAGGTTCATAAAGACAAAAAATATGGTTTTGAAACCCTGTGGAATCACTGAAGAAATATTAAACTGTGCTCCATAACAGTTAAATCTTAATTAGGTTTTGAACAACAGCACTCAGGGTTTTGAGCAGATAAAGTTTCCATCTATTCATCACACCCCCGAAATTTCTGTTCCTGAATCATTCTCGATTAAAGCCTTTTATTCGGTCCTTTTCCAAAGGTAGTTATGTTGGAGCGGAGTGTGGTATGCATGACCCTCTGCAGTCCTCTTCTGGCCCCAAGAAGACTGTCCTCCCCTGTCTTATGAAATACATTTCACTTTGGCTGCAGGCCACAATAAGGAACACATCAAATACCAGGATAGGCACGTAATCCTAGAATAAACTGATATCCACCCAGCTGAACTTGTAAGAAAAATTCATAGGCACAGAGTCAAGTAAATAATCATAAGCGTTGTACTTTTTCATACATATATTTGTTCTAGCCACGCAGTCACTCCCTCTATTCATTACGGTTTCCTTTAACGCCTGCTGGTCGATTTCTCATGAAAAACGCTCCCTGTGTGTTCAACGATCACTATTATCTACTGAGACAGCTTTGGGGTTCTTGGGGTTCTTACAAGTTGCTCTTAATTGTTTTTTTTTAAATACGTCATTTCAAACATGTAATTTCTTAAGGCTGATGCCAGGTGGGGGACGTATTTTCCTTAGAAGAAAGTAAGGAAAATTCTATGACTCTGGCTTTTTTTTTTCTTTTTTTTTCCTGCCCTCCTTTCTCTACCAAAAGGTAAAGTGCTTTACCTCTACCATGTGGTAAAGTGCTTGCGCCACAGACACTGGCCTTTTCTTCTTGTGGAAAAAAGGGCTGCTGTTTTACGGTGGCCTGGAGGCCCCGAGGCCGCTCTCTGCCAGGAGCTCCCGCTCTAATGGCTTCACCAAGCGCGCAGCACCAGCTGGGGAGCAGTCGGAGCTGAGCCTGCTGGCCGTTTGTTTGCCCAGTAACCTGGAACTAAGGCTTTCTGCTCTCCAGAACCTTCCTCTCTCTTTCCTCTTCCCTTCTCTCTTTTCCTCTGTGCCTCTTGATCAGTCACTTCGCATGAAATGTATCAGAGGGTTTTTTCCCTTGGGTTTCTATTAGGGTTGACATAAATAAGATCTATGTAGAGACGAGCCAGGTTTTTTAGGCCACATGTTTTATTTATCTGCTTTGGCTGCATTTTTATGGTCAGTATCAGCCATCCGATTTAGTGAGCAAAGCGTCCACGGCAGGGACAGGCTTTGAAATAAATCTTGGCTCCGCCAGGTAAAGACCTTGTAAACTTTTCGGTGCCGCTATTGGTATATCTGCAAATACAGGCCTGAGATGAATATAAAAAATTATGTAGGAGAGTACCCAGCCTGCACTTGGCCCTCATCACGTCTTTACTTGTGCTATTCCGAAAGTAAATGTACAGTGTGCTTGATGAAAGTAGAAATATCTCATGGTTCTCTGAAAATACTAACTTAATACATAAACAGTATTTATCCCACCTAAATGCACTTGATTTTCAATGTTAAAATATTAAATGAGGACATATTTTGGCCCTACTTGGAGAAGTAAAGGTAATTTTAAAGCAGATTAAATTTAAAGGTAAACTACCAAATAAATAATTTCCTGAAATGAAAAGAAAAAAAGAAACAAAATAGTGAGGTGGGGTTTTATTTTATTTTTATTTATTTTTGGCCCTAACTCCAAGTAGTTTATACCCGTGATTTGCCAATAGATCCTTGAATTTGGAAATTTATTTAAAAAGCTCAGAAGCTAAGAGTATGTTTCATATTACTAGGTCCTTGGTGTTCAAAATGGGATCCCTGACTCAGCAGTAACAAGCACGTGAGTGCTTGTTAGAAATGCGGCTTCTCAGGCCCAAAGCAGGACCCAGCTTCCAGAATCTACATTTCAACCAGTCTCCTAGGTGATTCATCCACACAATATTCAGCCGCATGCATGACTTTGCATCTGTAGTTGGACAGTCATTCAGCATTGCTTGAATGTACCAAATGACACAAAAAAAAAAAAAAAAAATCTGTGTTCAGGCAGATCATACCATCAGTCGATAATTCAGCTATTAAAAATATCTTTCATGGTTGTAAAAAAAAACATGTCAAAAGGATAAAAATGTTGACCCTTCCATAACTTTTACTAATGTAGTAATGTTGCCTTCTAATTTCTGGGCACAACAGTCACCGTCCCATTCAGAAAGGTGACAGTAAAGCATTTTAAGGGAAAAAAAAAATCACACTTTCCTATTAGCCCTGGTTTACACTAGGGATGGGCAAGCTACTGCCATGGGCCAAATCTGGTTGGCTGCCTGTTTTTGAAAATAAAGTTTTATAGAAACACAGCTGTGCCCATTTGTTTATACATTATCTCTGGCTGCTTTTACGTTACCATGGCAGTAGAGAGACAGTACGGACCACAGTTTCTAAAATATTTTCTATCTGCCCTTTTATAGGAAAAAAAAAAAAAAGGTTTCTGATCCCTGGTCTATACACCAAGGATTCCCATTTTCTCCTACAACAAATATTTACCAAACCTCACGTGTATGTCAAGCACTGGGTTAGAAGCTGGGGTTTTAGAAATGGAAAGAGACCCTGCCTTCAACAACATCCTCAGTATATTCTTTCTTGTATACTAGTACTTGTAAATGTCATTTTAAAATATAACACCTGGATTTGAAGTTCAAATGAGATCGATGAATATAGAATAGCAGTATTTTTATTAATGAAGTATATAGTACAGAGACGAATATCCATTCTGATATGAATTTGCTACTTTTGTTGGTAACACCTTGAGATACATCATTTCTTCATCTTCAGCTTGTATCCAAATTTTGATAAGCAAAAATTTCCAATTAGTAAGCGTGCGAGCATATGTGTACATGTGTGTGTTCATGAACACCTCTTCTCAATCCAGCTCTCTTTTACCTTGTTTTTGCTGAATTAGTTAATTTTTTTAAAAGTTGATTTATTTATTTTGAGAGAGAGAGAGAGAACCAGCAGGGTAGGGGCAGAGAGAAAGGGAGAGAGAGGACCAAAGCAGTCTCTGTGCTGATAGCAGAGAGCCTGACGTGGGGCTTGAACTCATGAACCATGAGACCATGACCTGAGCAGAAGTCAGATGCTTAACCGACATTTTTTTTTTTAATTAAAAAAATAATTAAATAGAAAGAAAATGCAGAATCACATAGACTTAAACTTGGCATGACGGTTAACTATGCCTCCTTATATTTTGATTTTTGGGGAAAATACTTACCTTCTAAGAATTTAGTTTCCTAATCTATAGAAAGTGAATAAAATTAGTAATGATCTTGCAGGATTTGGGGAAATAACAATTGAGATGGTTTCCACATACATAGACTACTGCCTGGCCTCTGGGTCACCAGTGCAGCACTCCCAGACAGCACAGGATAACATCGACTGGTCTAGGCTAACGACATGCACAGTAAAACCTTGGTTTGCAAGTGTAATGTGTTCTGGAAACAGCCTTGTCAACCAAAGTACTTGTATATCAAAGCGAATTTCAAGAACCATTGCCTAAGTTGTGATCAGGTGACATTTGGCATCACATAGTCCTCTTATTGCAAGACATCGCTTGTTTATCAAGTTAAAATTTATCAGAAATGTTTGCTCATCTTGCAGAACACTCATGAAACAAGTTACTCGCAATCCAAGGTGTTAGTGTATTTTGGCTTGAAATTAAGAAACACGTCCTATCGCATTCATGTTCTCTGTTTCATCAGTTTAGTAACTCTTTTAAAATGGCAAAGAAGGTTAGTTTGTGCTGACTTTTTCTCAGCCGATCCATCCTGGATCCTACTGAGGTCTCTTATTTCTTTGTGGGGAAGAAATGTACAAGGAATCATGAGAGAAGCCCTGGACTTACTCATCAAGGCTCAGCTACTTCCTCAGTGTGATGCTAATGGATTCTGACTTCAATTACAGCATGTTTTCTTGTTTTGTTTTGTTTTGTTTTGTTTTGAGACACGACTAAGCAATTCTCTAACACCAGCTGGGTGTCCTACAATTCAGCTCAATTCTGACACTGTCTACTGGGAGTCAGCATTAGATCCCACGGGTTAAGGGCTCAGTCCTTTAACTTTGCACTCCAGTTCAGATGTCGACTGCAAGTTCATGTTGTTACCTGTACTTCTGGCCAACTATAAATGAGAGGTTCCCATGACCCCTTCCTTGGGTTTGATTAACTGCTAGAGAAGCCCACAGAAGTCAGGACACCAGTTTACTTAATATATTACAGGTGTATTATGAAGGATGTCAAAGGAGGTGCACCTGGGTGGCTCAGTCGGTTAAGCCTCCGATTCTCAATTTCCACTCAGGTCATGATCTCACAGTTCATGGGTTCGAGATCCAGGTTGGGCTCTGCACTGACAGCATGGCGCCTGGTTGGGATCCTTTCACTCCCTCTCTCTCTCTGCCCCTCCTCTGCTTGCATGTGCTCTCTCTCGCTCTCTCAAAATAAATAACTAACTAAATAAATAAACAAACATTTTTACAAAAAAAAAGGATGCCAGGGGCGCCCGGGTGGTGCAGTCGATTAAGTGACTGACTCTTGATCTCTGCTCAGGTCATGATATCATGTTCATGAGTTCGAATCCTGCACTGGGCTCTGCACTGATGGGGCAGAGCCTAATTGGTATTCTGTCTCTCCTTCTGTCTGCCCCTCTCTTGCTAGTGCTCATGTTCTGTCTCCTAAAATAAATAAATACACATAAAAAGAAAGATGTCAAAGGATACAAGCCAACACCCAGCTTGAAAAAGACACATAGAGTGAGGTTTGGGACAAAGGAGCTTCTGTTCTCATGGAGTTTGGGGCCCAGCAAAGTGACACATGGAAGCAGTCTGGTTTACCCTCCTAGAATTCTGAACTCAGTTCTTTTGGAATGGTATGGATGCTTCATTACATAGGCATGATTAATTAAATCATTGGCATTTGGAGATTGATTCAACCTCCAGCCCCTCTATCTCCCTGGAGGGCAGAGCATGAAACTGAAAGTTTTAACTCTGATCACAGGGTTGGCTCTCTTGGCAACCAGCCCCATCTTTAGGTGCTTTCCAAAAGTCATGTTGTAAACATAACAATAGACACCTTTATCACTCTCAACACAGGAAATTCCAAGGGTTTTAGGAGCTCTGTGCCAGGAACAGGGACAGAGAAGAAGATCGAATGTATATTTCTTATTATAAATCACAATATCACAGAGGCATAAAGCAGACCAGTGAATCTAATTATGCTTGGTAATTTAAAAGATACAATGGTGGAAATAATTTCTGCTCTTATAAGGTTATGAAGATCAGAAAAAAATAATATGTGTGGAGTTGATTCATTGGCTAAAACTTGCTATAGAAGTATGAATGTCAATATACATGGAATAGTAGCATGTCTACAGGAATTGTGTTACACCCCCCAATTTACCTCAGAGCCATAATCCAGATTCTCCCATCTCACCAACACCACTGGAAGAGGAACTTACCTACACCTATTCCTCTCTTTGTCTTTGCTTCCCTCCCTTCAAGACTAGCTGTGGAATGACAACGGATGTCTTCAGTATCCTCTGTCCTTTCCACCCCTAAAGCAATACACAAGAACTCATGTTGTTTCAATGATTGTTATTTAAAACTGTCCCCTGCTAGGAAACAGGGTTAAACCACTAGCAGCATCTAAAACTTGGAGTGATTTGAAGTTCTTAGAATTATAGAAAATTATCTGCATTATGGATTTTGGTTTAAGGTCCTTGACTTCTTTCTGAGGCATCAAAAGGAATCCCCATTAGATATCATTCCCAGTTCCCCCCCCCCCCCCCCCCCCCCCGATAAAAGAACTTGCTACATTAAGTGCCCTCCTGTTAAAGAAAACCATAGCCTGACAGTAGAGAATGCAATGAACACAGATGTCGTTCAGGAACTATTGCAATAGGGGAAAGGTGACCTCAGTATAGAACTGGGTTCTGTTGTGACGACAACAAGAACAAGTTGAGATTTATAGCGAAGAGCAGATTGGGTGGGGGTGGGGGTCAGTGGATGGAGAAATACTAAGGGGAAACATCGCAGGTCGGGGGAGTTCTTGTTAAACTGACCTAGGATGACTCTTGCTGAAAGCGGAGCAGGGTGATCAGATATCAAGGGTAGGGTATTCTCTGTAAATTGATTTAGCAAAATTCTTCCTGAAAGCAGGCTGTACAGGCCCAGAAAGATGGGGAGGCCAAGGTCAAGGCTTAGTCTAGAAGTGGACTTAGAGAAATCTGAATAATGTTTGGTCAGTAAAAGAGTCTTTTCACATCTCAATCTGTACTCTTTGCCAGAAGCTGTAGAGAACAAGATGGAGTCACTCATGTCAAGCAGTATCATCAGCAGCCAAGGACATCACAGGTATAACCAGATATGGATGAAACCTACGGGCTGATGGTCAGCAGACTCAGGAGAGGTTTGCAAAGGCCAGGACTGATTAAACTCCTTTACAAAGGAGTTTGATGCAGCAAACTATCAGACTCTCCAGACACTGACCCTTTCACATCTGACTACGTCTAAAAGGCAGTGCCGCCGAAAGCTCTGCCTGATTGATAGCTGAACACAGCTGAGATCCTCTACTGCTTGGACATAATGAGCAGAATGTGCTGAGACCTGACCCAGACCAGACCGAGGCCTCGTCTCAACTGTGTGCTCACAGATGACTTCGTGTTTGGTCTGTTAACTTCCTACCCCCTGTTGTACCTTGTTTGTTGTATGACTTTGGCTTGCACTCTCCTTTGTGTGATGTATAAGAAGCCAAGTTAAAATACGTGGTGAGGGGTGGGGCGCCTGGGTGGCTCAGTCGGTTGAGCGTCCAACTTCAGCTCAGGTCATGATCTCATGATTCATGAGTTCCAGCCCCACGTCAGGCTCTGTGCTGACAGCTCAGAGCCCGGAACCTGCTTCAGAATCTGTGTCTCTCTCTTTCTCTGCCCCTCCCCTGCTCATGTTCTGTTTCTCTGTCTCTCAAAAATGAATAAACATTAAAAAAAAAAACATGTGGTGAAGGGTGCCTGGGTGGCTCAGTCAGTCAAGCATCTCACGTCAGCTCAGGTCATGATCTCTCAGTTTATGAGTTCGAGTCCCACATCGGGCTTTCCACTGTCAGCACAGAGCCTGCTTTGGGTCTTCTGTCTCCCTCTCTCCCTCTTCCCTGCTCTCTCACTCTCAAAAATAAGGAATCATTAAATAAATAAAATAAAATAAAATAGAATAAAATAAAATAAAGTAAAATAAAATAAAATAAAATAAAATAAATGAAATAAATAAATAAAATAAAATAAAATAAAAAATGAAATAAATAAAATAAAATAAAACATGTGGTGAAATGTCACTGGGTTTGGAATCCTGAACCTGCTTTACTATTTACTTTACTATTTACAAAAGGCCTGCAGACCAAAACTCCTTCCTCTCTGGGAAACATAAGTTGTTACTCCTAATGCCTTTAACGGATTGGATGAAGCCCACTTACATCACTGAAAGTCATCTGCTTTCCTTAAAGAGACTGGTTGTAAATGTCACCCGTATCTAGAATATACCTTCACAGCAAGAGGTAAGCTAGTGTTTTACCAAACAACTTGGCATCATAGCCTAATCAAGTTGGCGCATACGAAGACTGCCACCACAGCGTGTATTTTCAACTAAAGGTATGAATTTAAGCCAAGAAAGTGGAGGAAAGTGCCCAAGGAGCAGGTAAATGAGAAGACAGACCTGTACTAGGCTTTAGAAACAATAGTATTATGGAATTTAAAGAGAAATGTGTTTCCATCAAAGATATGACTATCGAAGCAGGGCTAAGTTAAAGGAATTTAATAATACTGAATTTGATAAAATACTTGAGGTGGAGGAACAGAAAAAAACCCCAGCAGATTTGTTCATTTGTAAAATGTTAAAGAATAAAGTGAGAGGGGAAATATAAAGATAGGAAATAAAAAAACACCTACGCAAGTAAGAATTGGGGTGATGTCCACGGGAAAGATGAATGGCAATAATTGCAGAATGTAGCATAGCTGAAAGGTTTGTTTCTTTGTTTCGTCATTAAGATGGGGGGGGGATGGTTATAATGTAGGTTAAAATCAAGAATTTCTGGAAGAGCTAAAAACGTGTAAAAGTAAGGCAGAGAATGCATGCTTACACACACTGAGTGATCATCCTAATTATAACCTGCTCCCACAAAATGGGCACCTGGGCTCTCTCCACCATCCCCAAGATGGTGCCGTCCCACAAAACAAGGAGGTTGGTATTTCTTAAGGGCTTTGAGGAAGTTCCTAAACCAGTGCTCCTTGTTACCTGTATAGTGTCCAGTCATTTGTCACTCAACTCTTTTTTTTCAGTATATGAAATTTATTGTCAGATTGGTTTCCATACAACACCCGGTGCTCATCCCAAAAGGTGCCCTCTTCAATGCCCATCACCCACCCTCCCCTCCCTCCCACCCCCCCTCAACCCTCAGTTTATTCTCAGTTTTTAAGAGTCTCTTATGCTTTGGCTCTCTCCCACTCTAACCTCTTTTTTTTTCTTCCCCTCCTCCATGGGTTTCTGTTAAGTTTCTCAGGATCCACATAAGAGTGAAAACATATGGTGTCTGTCTTTCTCTGTATGGCTTATTTCACTTAGCATCACACTCTCCAGTTCCATCCATGTTGCTACAAAGGGCTATATTTCATTCTTTCTCATTGCCACGTAGTATTCCATTGTGTATATAAACCACAATTTCTTTATCCATTCATCAGTTGATGGACATTTAGGCTCTTTCCACAATCTGGCTATTGTTGAGAGTGCTGCTATAAACCTTGGGGTACAAGTGCCCCTATGCATCAGTACTCCTGTATCCCTTGGGTGAATTCCTAGCAGTGCTACTGCTGGGTCATAAGGTAGGTCTATTTTTAATTTTCTGAGGAACCTCCACACTGTTTTCCAGAGTGGCTGCACCAGTTTGCATTCCCACCAACAGTGCAAGAGGGTTCCCGTTTCTCCACATCCTCTCCAGCATCTATAGTCTCCTGATTTGTTCATTTTGGCCACTCTGACTGGCGTGAGGTGATATCTGAGTGTGGTTTTGATTTGTATTTCTCTGATGAGGAGCGATGTTGAGCATTGTCCCTCAACTCTTTACTCTCTTCATACAGACTGTCCTCTGACAGGCCCATTGTCCGGTTATGAGATGACTCAAAAGGATCTCCAACTTTCAAAGATACACATTTTGTCCCTTTGTGTTCTAATTTCTGATCTAATAGTGATTTCTTCATGATAACAGCTTGTGTTATTATATACTACTTATTTCGTTAATGCAACTAATATTCAGTCTCCACTCTACCACACATTGGGTTTGCTGTCAGAGTTGCTGGTTAAACCAAAACAAAGCAAAACAAAAGAGCATGTTCCCTCCCTCATAGAATTTACAGACTAAGTAAGTCAAAATAAACTTTTAAGTCCTAAAATAAGGGAATTCTTCACCTCCTTTGTATCTTAATTTTCTCATCCCAATTGTGATCACACAATATTCATATAATACATAATACATGTCCAATCCCTTTGACCCCCAGTGACAACAAAATTCCTCCCCAGATTCCCTCATTTTTACTCTCCATTCTTTGAACTGGGGATTTTGTCAGTTTTCTTGACAAGGCACATTGTTACATGCTGTGGTGGTTACTTTTTTTTTTTTTTCAACGTTTATTTATTTTTGAGACAGAGAGAGACAGAGCATGAACGAGGAAGGGTCAGAGAGAGAGGAAAACACAGAATCCGAAACAGGCTCCAGGCTCCGAGCTGTCAGCACAGAGCCCGACGCGGTTCCCGAACCCACGAACCGCGAGATCATGACCTGAGCTGAAGTCGGACGCTTAACCGACTGAGCCACCCAGGTGCCCCACGTGGTGGTTACTTTTATGTGTCTTCGAGGCTAGGCTATGGTGTCAGTTGTTCAGTCAAACCCCAGTCTACATGTTGTATTGAAAGTATTTTTTTTAGGGGCTCCTGGGTGGCTCAGTCGGTTAGGCGTCCGACTTTGGCTCAGGTCATGATCTCGTGGTTTGTGAGTTCGAGCTCCACGTCGGGCTCTGTGCTGACAGCTGGGAGCCTAGAGTCTGCTTCAGATTCTGTGTCTCCTTCTCTCTCTGCCCCTCCCCTGCTTGTGCTCTGTCTCTCTCTATCAAAAATAAATGTATTAAAAAATTTAAAAAGGAAACTATTTTTTAAGATATGAATAATATGTCAATCAATAGACCTTGAGTAAAGGAAATTATTTTCCATAATATGTGGGGGGGGGGGGCTTCACTCAATCAATTGCAACTTTTAAAAGACTGAAGTCTTTGGAAGAGGTAGGAATTCTATGTCTACACTGCCTTAGAATCCGAAATCACAACAAACTCCTGCCAGGATTTATAGCTGGTGGGTCTGCCCTGCGGATTTTGGACTTGCCAGCTCATACCATCACCTGAGCCAATTCATTAAAATCTCGTTCTCTCTTTCTCTGTGTGTATAGGTTGTTTCTCTGGAGAACCCTAATACACATGCTGTTAAACAAAATGCTTTTTGTTCACTGAAAATCCTTTTCTATATGCAATCCTATTCCAAACCTCTGTCAGATAGTGTTTCATCCCTACATCCACACTGAATCTTCCCCTTCCTGAAAACACCACCCAAGAATAATGAGATAGAAAATATTGTTCACCAGAATCTGATGGTGAATGGGACTGGAAATGTTTTTGTGTTTGTTTTTTTTAATGTTTATTTATTTATTTTTGAGAGAGAGATAGAGTGTGCACAAATGGGGGAGGGTCAGAAAGAGAGGGAAACACAGAATCCCAAGCAGGCACCACGCTCTGAGCTGTCAGCACAGAGCCTGATGTGGGCTCAAACTTGGGACCCGTGATATCATGACCTGAGCCAAGGTCGGACGCTCAACTGACTGAGCCACCCAGGCACTCCTGGAAATGTGCTTGTTTTTTTTTTTTTTTTTTTTAATGGAAGAAAGTAGAGCAAGCACATGGATTTCACATTCCAGAAGTTGTCTGTGATGGGGAGTGGTCAGATTATCTTAAAGTTAGAAAAGGCATGACAGGAGTTTGCACTGAGCAGTTAACCAAATAGAGCCAAAGTGGCCCATGCAGATACCGGCCGAAAGTCCAAGAAGGACTTGGATCCATCTGGGTCTGTGAAACTGGGTGAAACTGGGAAAAATGGGGGTGGGGGGTCAAGTGTAATTACATTTATGGGCAGATGAACTGTCAGTGATATTCTGATTTCATCCCCAAACCCCATTCCTGGGATGGGATTGGCAATGAGGACAGAGCAACAGTTGGGCAGACATTTGTTCCTTCTCTTGGTAAGAACACAGAATTTCCCTAGCGCCCAGTCAGCATAGGCAGATGGAGATCTTTCCTACCTCTGTATTAGCAGAGTCCCAACACTGAGGAAGTGACTGGCCCTCAGAAGTGAAGCAGCCGAGGGTGAAGTACAGAGTGACAATAGAGTCATTCCACATTGACAGACTCCCAAAGTATTCTTGCCATAGTATGGAGATTCCAGTCTCTTTCTCATGGAGCCAACCTGCGATGAAAGGAAGAATGAGAATATAAGCCCCAAAAGTGGAGTCCCAGAATTAGCATATGAGACTAATAATAAATGAACATTCAAGGACATACAAATTTGTTGAGGAGAAAGAAAAAAAAATTGAAAGGAAGTGAAAGACAAAATTCAGACTCCATTGCTATAAAATGAAAAGCATCTTTTTTTTTTTTTTTTTTCAATGACTCTGTACAATATGCATTCAAGAGCAGACTAGTGGTCAAAATAGTTGCTCTAATGCAAGAAATGACCTCTGGAGATGGGTTTGGAATAGTTACCCTCAGCTACAGTGTTGTATAGTTCACCAGTGGTTAAGCGCATTTTTCAACTGGAAATTTAAGAAACAAAGGGGTTGAGTAGGCATTCTTACATCCTCCATGCTGACATATAGCAAGAACCACAAGAATCTAGGCTCCACACTGGTGACGTGGCTTTATTTCTATTCTCCAAACTTTCCCCATTTTATTCATTTGCACTGACATCTAGTTGCCTTACCAGTCTTAGCTCATGCTACCTTCCTCAGGAAGCCTTCTCTGCAATCTCATTCCATCATTTTTGGGTGAAGGGGGAAAATGCACAACTGAGAGATGCCTGTAATAGAATTATATGCCCGGACAGCTGTTTTACTATACTAGTGTGTATGTATGTCAAAAGTTTTTAAATTAGATATATTAAATACATGCAAAACAAGAAGAAAAAAAGCCTTAGCACAATATATGTGCTCTCTTCCAATTTCTAACAATCAAAGGGACTCTAATAAATATTAACACAATAAAAGTGTATTTAATCTCTTCTATTGTCTAAAATCCATAAAAACTACCTAATGAATGAACAAAAAGAGGAGAACATTTTTTGGTCCAAAATACCAATTCAATAAATCTTGGAAAGTTCCAAATTTCCTACTATTCAATTTTAATTTTCTTTTTTTTTTTTTTTTTAATTTTTTTTTCAACGTTTTATTTATTTTTGGGACAGAGAGAGACAGAGCATGAACGGGCAAGGGGCAGAGAGAGAGGGAGACACAGAATCGGAAACAGGCTCCAGGCTCCGAGCCATCAGCCCAGAGCCTGACGCGGGGCTCGAACTCACGGACCGCGAGATCGTGACCTGGCTGAAGTCGGACGCTTAACCGACTGCGCCACCCAGGCGCCCCTCAATTTTAATTTTCAAGTAGAGAAAAATTTGAATCCAATCTGAAGAGGTTGTCTAGAAGTGATCTAAGCTTAATTGTAAAAGAGTAGAAGAAGCATTATGAATTGGGCATTTTAAATATGTCTTTTTAACATTTGAACCCACACCCACAGGGGAGATTCTCCACTTTATGTGTCTCAGTGGAAGTCAAAGATTGACTTTCACCGTAGAAGCCAAAAACAGAACAAAATCAATCAAGAAAACAAAGGGGGCGCTCATTTCTGAGCACACATCCTCACTCCTTGCAGTTAAACCTGATAAATTAAACAAATCTGGCTCAGATTTAGAATAGGGACCTGGGGATTCACAGAACCACCCCCCCCCAACACACACACACACACACACACACACACACACACACACACGACAGTGGTGACAAGGAAACAACAACTCCCAGGTCACAGGGACGACTGTGGACATACCGTCAATGATGGAATTCCATGACCGGTAACCGGGGGCAGAGTCATGGTTTGGAGCAACATAACCTATAATACCTGGATTTTTGGCAGTGGTAGTCATGATGTCCTCACTGGATCTGCTCTGTGGCACCATTTTGCCTGCCTTCTTTGGTCTCTTTCTATTTTCTCAGTGTGTTCACCATGGTCTTTTCCAACAATTCGGTTACTAATAGATAGCCTTTTTTAAAAATTCCATTTCTGCCAAAATTAGCTAGTAGCTTGGCATATTGCTATTAATGCTGGCAAAAGCAAAAGATTCCCACTCCAACTTCAGTTATTTGATGTCATTAATGAAGTACTGGTCAATGCATCAAAGTAAAGAATAGAAAATATCATTAGACAGCTTGAAAGGCAGGTGGTTTCCAGGCGCTAGCAGGCAGGGATAATGGGGGATTGTTGTTTAATGGGTGTAGAGTTTCAATTTTGCAAGATGGGAAGAATTCTGGAGACCGGTTGTACACCAATATGAATGTATAGAACACTACTGAACTGTATATGTAACAGTGGATAAGATGGTAAATTTTACATGCATTTAACACAATCTAAAAAAATTATTTCATTAAGGGGAAAATGTTTGATAGGTCAAATTGTCATCATTTGCAGAATTTTTTTCTCAAAGCAATGGGGGTCGACGTAAAATACAAATAACAAATCACATAAGGCAAGAGATAAAAGATCTAATATGAAAGGTATCTAGTTTTTGTGAACATAATAATTGACTAGATAACATAATGGGAAAACACTCATTTACAATAATCCCCAAGAGATTAAATATTTATTAAACATGGTGACCTTATCAAGTAAGTGTTAAGTAAAGCAAAAGAGAGACGTCATTCACTATAGTAAAAGATAACAATTTATAAATTATTCTGTAAATTCAGGACAATTGCAGAAAAACTACCCATAGGTGTATTTCCTTTTAGAATTTGAGAAAATAATATTAACATTTATTAAGAAAAATAAATATGCAAAATACATAAAAGAAAAATTTAGAGGAAGAATAATGAGGTCTGAGTAGATAGTATACTGTATTTCAAAGGTCTGATGATTAAAATGAGTTAGCATTAGTATAGCTATAATCCAACTGACAATGAAAAAAATAGACTGACCAGAAATAAAAACCTGAGGGAATTTAGTGTGTGATAAAGATAGTACTTCAAATAAGTGGGGAGAGAACATATAATTAAGTAAGAGATGTTGGAATACATGACTAGCCCTTTCAATCATTTCAAAAAAGGATCAAATATTTACCTGTAAAATATGAGGCCATGAAATTACTAGATAAACATAAGTACTAGATAAAAAAAAATAAAGGAAAACATTTGTAAATTTGATTACTATAAATAACAACAACAAACTAACTTAGAATAAAACATCGATCCCGTAAGCAAATCCCCAAGATGAACTGACAGCCTATAATCTATTATTCGCAACACTTCCAGGAAAAGAATTAATTTTCCCCATGGACAGAGTTCCCACAAATCAATTACCCAGGAAGAAAATCATCAACAGATGATCAGGGAGTTCATATAAATGCAAATGCTAATAACTATACACATTGCTCAAACTTATGTATTACTTCATAACATATATATTATTTTTGAAGCCCAACAAATATTAAAATGCCTGTTAGCTTCCCATATCGTGAGTGTGAATAAATGGGTCTTTTCCATACAGAGTGGTGTTACCTTTTGGGAAGGCAAAATTGTATTATCTCTCAAATTTTAAAATGTAGACTACTCTGGATGCTACCTTGAGATATTCAGACTACAGATAAACCCACACAAATTCACCAGGTTATCTGTACCAGGATGTTCACAGATGTATAGCTTGTATTTGCAAAGAACCCTGGACACCGTCCCCCCGATATAATCTCCGTGAATAGAAACTAAAGAAACTCTACAGCATCCATGTATGTTTCCTGTTAAAAAAAAGAGTGAACTGTATCTGAAAGTATCAATTTGTTAATACGCCAGGGTCACATGGGGAAGTGAATAAAATAAATCTCAGAGCAGTATATGTAGTGTCCCTTTCCTGAAAAGGTACACATAAAACAAAACAAAAAGAAGTGTTCAGGATTTGCACTTGGTTGGAGGAAAGTGTGACTTGCCTTTTTAAAGGTAGTACATTTAACAGCATATATATTTTTTTCCCAAAAAGGTACATTAATTATTCATGGAGAATGCCAGTTTACGATTAATTCTTTAAAATAAACCCACAATCTCCTAATTACAGAGTCTGATTGGCAATCCAGGATAATTTAGTGACTACCATTTCTTATCTTCTTGTCAGCATTTATAATAGAATTATTGTAAACCTTTTAAAGATTAAAAACAAGGTTTAAAGACAGGGATATATCTGTTTCCACTGCCTTAAAATATCACAGTTTGTCCTGTGCTACTTTTTTTTTTTTTAATTTTTATTTTTGAGACAGAGAGCGAGCCAGAGCGAACGCACGTGCTCGCGCATGACAGGGGGAGGGGCAGATAAAGAGGGGGTGCGGACAGAGGATCCAAAGAGGGCTCTGGGCTGACAGCAGTGAGCCCATGTGAGGCTGTAACTCACAAACTGTGGAACCCCCGGATCACGATCTGAGCGGAAGTGGGGCACTCAACCGCCAGACCACCCAGGTGCCCCTGTCATAGGTGTTACCAGCAGACAGCATTTCCACTTGTGTATCCCATGCACAATGGATGACGCCACTCCAAGCCATTACTCGGATAGGCACCCGTTACCTTGCAGAAAGTAGAACTCGTGTCATAGCACACATACTTCTTCAATAATCCCAACTTGCGGATTGTTTCTCGAGTTTGTACATCTACTGCTAAATGATTTGTTTCACCATCCCGAGTGTGAGAACTTGGAATTAGCTCACATTTTCCCCCATGTCTGTGTTGCCTTCTTCTTCCTCTTGAAACAGTTCTGAAAGTCAATTTTGACCAACAGCTTTGCTTCCAGTTCTATCGCAGTATTTCTTTTTGCTTACATTTGCGGTTTTCAAGAGGCCTGTAGGTCCTCTCTCTCTTGATATTCTTCAATTTGTGTACAGTAGGCCTGTACAAATCCACCCTTCTACACTCGGCTTTGTGATGCTGAGCCTGGGCCTCTGTGAACCTCTGAACCTCATTCCAGCCTTGGTAGGTAGCTCACTGCTAAGGTTGGCCAGTTCCTCTGAGGAGGGACAGAGAGAGACTGAGAGTAAGGCTGGGGGAGGAAATCGAAACTCTTTGCTATTTGTTTACCGTTCCAGTTTTTGCTTCCCTTTTTTTTTTTATTAGCATCACCCCAGGAACACTTCATTACCCCGGGGTGACCAGTTTTCCAATAGCAGCATTAGCAACCTTCCCAAGGCTCACAAACACACTTCATTGTTCCCCCTGAGACACGGGCACCAGACAAGCCATGTTCCTTCTTCTATACGCTGTTTTAGCTCTCTGCTGCCCCCTCCCCAAGCTTCTAAGTTTAATAATTTCAAATGCTTCTCTTTGTCCTAGCCCCAAGGACGAAATTATTCCTACAGTTGCTGTTTCTGAAACACTTTTTAACTTTTTACCTTTCTAGTTCTCCAATATAGACCTAATGAAAAACAACACACACTTTCCTGAGATCTGATTGACATATCAAAGCTGTACATACTTAATGTATGCAACATGATAAGTTGATAAATAAGTATACATCAATGCCATTAACATATCTATCACTCCTAAAAGTTTCCTCCCACCCTTTAAAAAATAAATTGCTTCCTTTGACAAAATCCAGCACCCTTTCTTAATAAAAACCCTTGAGAAAGTCGGGATAGAAGGAACATACTTAAAGATCATAAAAGCCATTTATGAAAAGCCCACAGCTAACATCATCCTCAATGGGGAAAAACTGAGAGCTTTTTCCCTGAGATCAGGAACACGACAGGGATGCCCACTCTCACCGCTGTTGTTTAACATAGTGCTGGAAGTTCTAGCATCAGCAATCAGACAACAAAAGGAAATCAAAGGCATCAAAATTGGCAAAGATGAAGTCAAGCTTTCGCTTTTTGCAGATGACATGATATTATACATGGAAAATCCGATAGACTCCACCAAAAGTCTGCTAGAACTGATACATGAATTCAGCAAGGTTGCAGGATACAAAATCAATGTACAGAAATCAGTTGCATTCTTATACACTAACAATGAAGCAACAGAAAGACAAATAAAGAAACTGATCCCATTCACAATTGCACCAAGAAGCATAAAATACCTAGGAATAAATCTAACCAAAGATGTAAAGGATCTGTATGCTGAAAACTATAGAAAGCTTATGAAGGTAATTGAAGAAGATTTAAAGAAATGGAAAGACATTCCCTGCTCATGGATTGGAAGAATAAATATTGTCAAAATGTCAATACTACCCAAAGCTATCTACACATTCAATGCAATCCCAATCAAAATTGCACCAGCATTCTTCTCAAAGCTAGAACAAGCAATTCTAAAATTCATATGGAACCACAAAAGGCCCTGAATAGCCAAAGGAATTTTGAAGAAGACGACCAAAACAGGAGGCATCACAATCCCAGACTTTAGCCTCTACTACAAAGCTGTAATCATCAAGACAGCATGGTATTGGCACAAAAACAGACACATAGACCAATGGAATAGAATAGAAACCCCAGAACTAGACCCACAAACGTATGGCCAGCTCATCTTTGACAAAGCAGGAAAGAACATCCAATGGAAAAAAGACAGCCTCTTTAACGAATGGTGCTGGGAGAACTGGACAGCAACATGCAGAAGGTTGAAACTAGACCACTTTCTCACACCATTCACAAAAATAAACTCAAAATGGATAAAGGACCTGAATGTGAGACAGGAAACCATCAAAACCTTAGAGGAGAAAGCAGGAAAAGACCTCTCTGACTTCAGCCGTAGCAATCTCTTACTCGACACATCCCCAAAGGCAAGGGAATTAAAAGCAAAAGTGAATTACTGGGACCTTATGAAGATAAGAAGCTTCTGCACAGCAAAGGAAACAACCAACAAAACTAAAAGGCAACCAACGGAATGGGAAAAGATATTTGCAAATGGCATATCGGACAAAGGGCTAGTATCCAAAATCTATAAAGAGCTCACCAAACTCTACACCCGAAAAACAAATAACCCAGTGAAGAAATGGGCAGAAAACATGAATAGACACTTCTCTAAAGAAGACATCCGGATGGCCAACAGGCACATGAAAAGATGTTCAGCGTCGCTCCTTATCAGGGAAATACAAATCAAAACCACACTCAGATATCACCTCACGCCAGTCAGAGTGGCCAAAATGAACAAATCAGGAGACTATAGATGCTGGAGAGGATGTGGAGAAACGGGAACCCTCTTGCACTGTTGGTGGGAATGCAAATTGGTGCAGCCGCTCTGGAAAGCAGTATGGAGGTTCCTCAGAAAATTAAAAATAGACCTACCCTATGACCCAGCAATAGCACTGCTAGGAATTTACCCAAGGGATACAGGAGTACTGATGCATAGGGGCACTTGTACCCCAATGTTCATAGCAGCACTCTCAACAATAGCCAAATTATGGAAAGAGCCTAAATGTCCATCAACTGATGAATGGATAAAGAAATTGTGGTTTATATACACAATGGAATACTACGTGGCAATGAGAAAAAAATGAAATATGGCCTTTTGTAGCAAAGTGGATGGAACTGGAGAGTGTGATGCTTAGTGAAATAAGCCATACAGAGAAAGACAGATACCATATGGTTTCATTCTTATGTGGATCCTGAGAAACTTAACAGGAACCCATGGGGGAGGGGAAGGAAAAAAAAAAAAAAGAGGTTAGAGTGGGAGAGAGCCAAAGCATAAGAGACTGTTGAGAACTGAGAGCAAACTGAGGGTTGATGGGGGGTGGGAGGGAGGAGAGGGTGGGTGATGGGTATTGAGGAGGGCACCTTTTGGGATGAGCACTGGGTGTTGTATGGAAACCAATTTGACAATAAATTTCATATATTAAAAAATAAATAAATAAATAATAAAAAATAAAAAAATAAAAAATAAATTGCTTTATTTTATTTTTTAATAACAGCTACCCTTTTAGCAAAATTTTGTTTACTATACAATATTGTTAACTATAGGCGCTATCTCATGCATTAGATCTCTAGGGTTTATTCATCTTGTGTAATTGAAATTTGGACCAATACCTCTCTATTTCCTGCTCCCTCCAGCCCCTGTTAACCACCTTTATAGTGTCTGTTTCTATGAGTTTGATGGTTTTAGATTCCTCACATGGTGGGATCATAGAGTGTCTGCTTTTCTGTGTCTGGTTTATTTGACTTACCACAATGTCTTAAAGTTTCATCCATTTGTCACAAATGGCAGGATTTCTTTTTTTTTCTTTTTTTCTGAGGGTGAATAATATTCCATTGTATGTAAATACCACATTTTCTTTACCCATTTATCAACTGATGAACATTTAGGTTGCTTTTACGTCTTGGCTATTGTGAATAATATTGCAGTGAACATGGGGGTATAGATACTTCTTCGAAGTCCTGATTTTAGTTCTTTGGGATATCTACACAGAAGAGGGGTTGCTAGGTCATATGTTGGTTCTATTTAACTCTTTGAGGAGCCTCCATACTGTTCTTTACAGAGACTGAACCAATTTCACTGCAAAGGATTCTCTTTTCTCCACATTGTCATCAACTATATTTTTTGTTTTCTTGATGATAGCTATTCTAACACATGTGAGCTGAAATATCATCATGTGTGTGTGTTTTTCTTTGCATTTCCCTGATTATTATCGGTGTTGAACACATTTTCATGTGCCCGTTGGCATGTTGTATGTCCTCTTTGGCAAAATGACTATTCAGGTTCTTTGTCCATTAAAACATTTTTTTAATGTTTATTTATTTTTGAGAGAGAGCACAAGTGGGGAAGGGGCAGAGAGAGAGGGAGAACACAGAATCTGAAGCAGGATCCAGGCTCTGAGCTGTCATCACTGAACCTGACACAGGGCTGGAATTCATGAACCATGACATCGTGACCATGAGATCGTGACCTGAGTTGAAGTTGGATGCTTAACCAACTGAGCCACCCAGGTGCCCCTGTAATATATTTTAAAATCAGGAAGTGATTTTATATGCTTGAGATAATTAATTATGCTCCAGCTTTGTTTTACCTGAGATTACTTTAGCTATTCAAGATATTTTGAGGTTTTATATGAATTTTAGAATGTTATTTTATGTCTAATTCTGTAAAAAAATGCCATTGGGTTTTGATAGTGATTGTATTGAATTTATAGATCACTTTAGGCAATATTCACCTGATTTTTCATGTTCTTTTTTTTAGCTTTGCATTGATGTCTATGCATTCAGAGAAATAGTAGCCTCTACTCGTCTTAGGGACTGGCTTTGAAAGGGCAATGTCTTCACCAGTCAGTCTACCTGGAAATTTTGGGAGTTTTTCAAACTTTTTATCCTGATGAACCTACTTCATCTCTCTTGCTCCCCCTTGTCCGGAAAGTCTTGGAATTGTGTTCTTTCTTTCCTTTCTTTTTTTTTTTTTTTTAATGTTTATTTATTTGGGTGCCTGAGTGGCCCAGTGGTTGAGCCTCTGACTCTTGGTTTCTGCTCAGGTCATGATATCACGGTTCATGGGTTCTAGCCCTGAGTCAGGCTCTGTGATGACAGTACATAACTTGCTTGGGATTCTCTCTCTCCCTCTCTCTCTGCCCCTCACCCCCCTTTCTCTCAGATAAACTTAAAAAAAATTTATGTGTCTATTTTTTTATTTTTGAAAAAGAGAGAGAGAGAGAATAAGCAGAGAGCCCAGTGTGGGGCTCCAATCCATGAACCCTGAGATCATGACCTGAGCTGAAATCAAGAGTCTGATGCTCAACTGACTGAGCCAGCCTTCCCTCAATCCCACAGAGCTGTGCCAGCTGCCGTTCCTTTCCCCTAAGAAATACCTTGAAATGCCAGGGCCCTGCGCACAAGTTGCGCTTCTCTCCATTTTTCCTGAAAGAGATGTCCTAGGATTGGGCACCCTCCCCTACCTTGCAAAGCCATGCCAACACTGAGACTCACCTGCCCACTTTGCCCTAGGGCAGAACACTTAGATGCTAGGGTAGTGGACACCTCCTCCACCTTTCCCCCTCCCTTACCGAAAGCGCAGTCTCAGGCCGAGGCACCTTCCCCCAACCCTGCAGGGTTGGACCGGTTGCTGAGACTGGAGTACCATCTGCAGCGGTGCATGAGGGGCTGCAGAGGCTCTCAGGGCACCAGCTGCCAGCCGGAAGCGCTAGGACCAGTTGGCTGACAGGGTTCACAGTGCAGCAGATACCTGTGGGCAGGTTGATGTGAGGCCACGCCCCTTTCCTTTGTTCCTAACTGTCCCCTATTGACCATGCCCTTTCCCTCAGCCTTCTGAGTTGTGACACGGAAGTGGGCCTCTTGAATAGCAGCTGGCAAAGCTGGGAACGCCAGATGTTCATTTTATTCTCTTTCCCCTTGGGCAGAAAATGGGGGTTCCCCGGGGTCTCTCTTGGCCCTGAACTGTAACAGCGTAGGGACAATTGATACAGGTGAGGTGAACCAGTTCTTCCTACACTTTTCCTTACAGTGGTTTTGAGATTTTGTGTGCAACCAGGGTGCGGGAACTTCTCATGGGGTCTCTGGAGCTGTCACAAAAAATATTTTTATCCATGAATGGCTGTTAAATCAGTACTTCCGTGGGGGTGGGAACCTTCTCTTCCACCATCTTACTGACGTCACTCTCAATATCAACTTTTCTTTGGTAAACAGGGGATGAAGCCTCTTCATCCTAAATAGTACAAATTTATTCTTTCTTCAATGTCTACATTACAAGATGGAGACATGCCCTTCATTCTTAAAATGTGCATTATTTTCACCTAGTATAATATGGGGTTCGCCCGCGTAGGCTGTTGTGTGGCACTACTGTGTGGGTAAGAAAATGGGGATGTGGGGTTTGTTCCTAGACCTACCATAATCTCCACCACCCTGACTATTAAACTCAGCCCAGTGCAGTGATGATGTCATACTGATTCCTGTGAATTATCACACTGTAAACTGCATTTAAAACAATGTTTATTTATTTTGCGGCTGAGTGGCTCAGTCAGTTAACCATTGGATGTGGTTTTGGCTCAGGTCATGATCCTACAGTTCATGGGTCCCATATGGGGCTCTGGGCTGAGAGTGCATAGCCTGCTTGGGATTCTCTCTCCCTTTCTCCTTGTGCCCCTCCCCATTTCTCTCTCTCTCTCTCTCTCTCTCTCTCTCTCTCTCTCTCAAAATAAATAAATAAATTAAAAAATATGTATTTATTTTTGAGAGAGAGAAAGAGAGTACGAGCAGGGGAAGGGCAGAGAGAGAGGGAGAGAAGATCTAAACAGGCTCTGTGCTGCTAGTGGAAAGCCCACCTTGGGGCTCAAACCCACGAACCTAGAGATTATGGCCTGAGTGGAAGTCTGAGAGATCATGACCTGAGCTGAAGTCAGATACTTAACGGACTGAGCCACCCAGGCACCCCTAAGCTGAATTTTTTAAAAAAGTTTTTTAAATGTTTATTTATTTTTGAGACAGAGAGAGTGCGAGCAGGAGAGGGGCAGAGAGAGAGGGAGACACAGAATCTGAAGCAGGCTCCAGGCTCCGAGTTGTCAGCACAGAGCCCGATGTGGGGCTCGAATTCATGAACCCTGAGATCATGACCTCAGCTGAAGTCAGATGCTTAACTGACTGAGCCACCCAGGCGCCTTCCCCCCCCCCCCCTGCCAAGCTGCATTTATAAACAATCCTAGAAGAAAAAATTACTTTTGAAATAGTTACACCCCACAATGTGAAGGGCAAGAGAATCTATATATTTAATAGCAAAAAGGCTATTAGCTCTAGCATAAAGAAATGTAAGAGTGTAATTAACATTCAAGTGTACCCAGCTGTATAAATCTTAAACATATCTTAATAAGAAAAAAGGATCTTCCCTGGTCTTTTATGGCTTCTTTTCATTTTTACTGTTTAGTTCTGCATGTACAAATTGAGGAGAATGTGCTGGTGTAAGATTAGTTGATGATGTAGTTCATGTCTGGTGACTGACTGAACTACCTGCCTATACAGCTTCTTTCTATCTCTACTAGCTCTGCGTCTACCTGACCCTGTAAGTCTCATTTTATCTTTCTTTCTTTCTTTCTTTCTTTCTTTCTTTCTTTCTTTCTTTCTTTTTCTTTCTTTCTTTTTAAATTTTTCTTTTAATGTTTATTCATCTTTGAGAGACAGATAGAGACAGACCGTGAGCAGGGGAGGGGCAGAGAGAGGAGGAGACACAGAATCCGAAGCAGGCTCTTGGCTCTGAGCTGTTAGCACAGAGCCCCAAGCGGGGCTCGAACTTGTAAACTGCGAGATCGTGACCTGAGCCGAAGTTGGACGCATAAGTGACTGAGCCACCCAGGGGCCCCAATCAGTTTCATCTTATGATGAATTGCCACCGGATCTATGCAATCTCATGACACCGCTGCTCTGATGGAACACACCTCATGTTGAGCAGCTCTGATTACATGATCACTTGCATCCATGGCCGTTTGGTCTCTGCAGAACCCAGGAGCACAACAAAAGGTTATTTTTCCAATGGTATACAGTTTTCTACTGCATATGGACTTTCTATAGAATTCTGGGGTTGGGGGGGGGTCTACATGTTTATTTTCTTATTGAAACTAGACTCCACAATGTATCCTTCTCCATCACAGTTACCTCTAGAATAATAGAAACTGTAAGGTTATATCACTGCTTGTCAGAACTGCTTGCCCACCACCCAGTGAAGAATCTTCTCCACCCTTGGTCCACTCAGAGCTGTCAGCCCTCCATAAAATGTTTACAGCAGCATTCTCAAGTGTAGCATCTGCCTTTTCCAAGACTCAAAGGTGACTACCAAACTTTAGGCTTTTTTTTTTTGACTGCCCAAATGCGCAAGACACAATGACTTGCTCTTTTCTTTGGAAGACATATCTTGGCATGCCCAAGATCACTGGACCCTAAAAAGATCACTGATACAATAGGCTCCTGGAAGGAATGCCTCTGCCCTAAAGGCAGGATCTGGATGACACGCTAGAGCATCCACTCCTCTTACTACGTCCAGTGTTGGATTATAGATTCTTGTGTGTATCTTACAACCTCTACTATATTAAAGAGAGATTCATTTCTGATTTACCAGGGTGTTTACCAAAGCATTTAGAATTTATTTCCTTGCATATGGTAGCTGCTCAATGAAATAACTAATGGACTGAATTAATGTTAAAGATCAGTCCAGCCAAACATTTATATGTATAATCATGAGTTTCTCTGTAATGAGTATGTATATGATGAGAGGCTGAGCAGTAAATATATTGCCATAGCTAGGTAGTATATTAAGTAAATGTGTAAAAATGCTGTACATGTTGAGACAAAGTTAATTTGTTTTCAGTGAATATACTTGTTTATCTGTTATTTTATTTTATTTTATTTTGATTTCAGAATTTATCTAAGTTTCCAGAAAAGTTGTGAAACAGTACAGACAGTTCTGATATTCCCCATACATTAGTATGAATATTTGTCATTACAAACGAGCCAACAATGACACATTATTATGAACTATAGATCGTATTTGATTCTGATGGATTCCTCTTTACCTAAGTCTTTTTCTCGGTCCCAGGACCCCATCCAGGATAGCACATTATATTTAGTCATGTCTCCTTAGACTCCTCTTGGCTGTGACAATCCCTCAGATTTTCCTGGATTTTGAAGATCTTAACAGTTTTGGTGAGCATTAGTCAGGTATTTTGTGGAACGTCATGTGAATAAGCTTGTGATGTGCCAAAGCGTAAAAATGGATGACCCCAGTGTTGGTTTCCCATTTGACTCTTTCATCAATTTTCATGTTCTCAGAATGGGGTTTTCCTGTTTCATTTTGGCTGTGTTAACATTTCTGGAAGTGGTCACAGTGGATAATGAAATAAGAGCAAGCCAGCTGTTATGCTGACTCCTGCAGTCAAAGAGAGTGTCTAGATCGTAGAGGGGTGAAAACTGAATGCTGTGTTCTCCACCACAGTTGATCAATAAATGTCAGCTGATTAAATAACTAAGCATCTCTTTCCTGGCTTCTTAATTTCAGAGCCAAAAAGTTATTCAAATTCTTGTTTAAAAGAGCCCCCACCCCCTTTTTGGTGACAGTTATAAAGTGGAAACATTTTGCAATCCTTGCACAACTAGCCTTGCTTGTAAGCCCTCTTCCATATAAAATGATTACTTAATCTAGTAATGTTTTGCAAAAACGATTTCAGTCTCTTTCTCCCATCTTCCAAACACCTTCTGACAACATGTTTAGCAGCATATTACTCCCAGTCATTGTTAATATGTGATTTTTAGAGTAATTAGCTTCTTTATATGCAATTCTAAAATATTCTACTTTTCAGCCAAATGAAGACCAATGTGTTTTATAAAATGCTAGCTATTTATTGTCATGAGAAATTTCAGGTGAAGTTTGGCCCCAGAAGCCTACTACTCACATGCCCTGCTCTCCAGAGTATAGGACAATGGTGTTTACAAGCAAAAAACTGGTGTCAAATGGGTGTCATTTTGTCCGATTTATTCACGGTAGCCATAACCTCTGTTATGTTGATCTCTCTGGCAACAAATAGGTGGGAGGATGTCATGGATCTTTATACATTCCACCCAGCCTTGAATTTAGCTGGCCCACAGCCCTGAGATTTGCCCATCTAATCATGGTAGAGAAGCATGGTGGCCTTACTGAAATACACCCTACTTATTCAGCCCACCGTGGAGGACCCAGCGTCCACCTTGATTGGATATACCTGTGAGTATGCTATGCATGAGTAATGACCTTTATTACCTTAACTCCATCCATGAGGAAATGTGGCCCCAGACCAGTACCACCACACGCAGTGTAGCCCATAGTCAATACCATCCCCTAGGGTCGTATAGTACTCAGCCTGCAAGGTCATATACAGAGTCTGAAACCATGTACTGGTTTTCTAGGAATAACCAGGAAGCTTGCTCAAGAACACAGGTTTATGTAAATGAATTTATTTTACAGTAGTTGAGTATTTAGTAGTGTTATTAATGCTCATACATTTGAGCCAATAAATTAGAAATTTTAGATGCAATAGGCGGATTCCTAGAAAACACAATTTATCAAAGGTAAGACAAGAATGAGTACGAAATATGACCATTTCTAGATCTATTTAAAAAATTGAGTCCAGGGGCCCCTGGGTGGCTCAGTCGGTTGAGCATCCAACTTCGGCTCAGGTCATGGTCTCACAGTTCATGAGTTTGAGCCCCGTGTCGGGTTCTGTGCTGACAGCTCAGAGCCTGGAGCCTGTTTTGGATTCTGTGTCTCCCTCTCTCTCTGCTCCTCTCCTGCTCACACTCTGTCTCTCTATAAAAAATAAATAAAGATGAAAAAAATTTTAAAAAAAATTAAAAAAAAATTGAGTCCATAGTTTAAAACCTTTGTCCCAAGAGAATCCTATGCCCAGATGATTATATCAGTGAATTCCTTTAAGCATTTAAGGAAAAATATACCACCACTCCATACAAATCAAAATTTCCTAGAGAAGAGAAAAAAGGATCATCACATCTGACTTTGTTTTATGAGACTCTGTGCTTCTGCAAACCAGACAAGGGCATCATAGGAAAGGACTATTATAAGACAGCCTATTTTATGAACATGTATAAAAATATCTTAAATAAAACTTAAGCAAAATAAGTGCAGGAACATAAAATGAGCAAGCTTTAATTATTAAGTAGTATTTGTTCCAAGAATGCAAGATTGGTTTAATGTTTGAAAATCAATGAAATTCAATCCATTAACAGACGGAGAGAAGAATCATATCTGATAAAATTAAAGTTGATAAAAATTTTACTCCCATGAACAGTAAACTTATGTAATACAATTGGAATAGAAGAAAACGATTTCATTCTGACATATATATTTAAAAACAAACCAGCACAAATATCCTACTACTGAAATACTGAAACCTTTATCTAATTAGAAATGAGACAAGGACACCTTCTACCTATTTGTTTTCAACATCCTATTGGAGCCTCTATTCAGAGACATGAAGGAAGAAACTTAAAGTTATAAAGATGGTAAAGCAGAAACAAAGTTGTCATTTTTATGGGCCACTGCAGTTTAACCTAGAAAATTCCAAAGAACCTAGTGTTTAATTAGAGTTAGTGACTTTATGGATATTTGGACTCTTCCCATAATTTGGCTATTGTTGAAAGACCTGGTATAAACATTGGGGTACATGTGCCCCTATGAATCAGCACTCCTGTATCCTTTTGATGAATTCCTAGTAGTGCTATTGCTGGGTCGTGAGGTAGTTCTATTTTTAATTTTTTGAGGAACCTCCACACTGTTTTCCACAGCAGCTGCACTAGTTTGCATTCCTACCAACAGTGCAAGAGGTTTCCCATTTCTCCACATCCTCATCAATATCTGTTGTTTCCTGAGTTGTTAATTTTAGCCACTCTGACTGGTGTGAGGTGGTATCTCAGTGTGGTTTTGATTTGTAATTCCCTGATGATGAGTGATGTTGAGCATCTTTTCACGTGTCTGTTAGCCATCTGGATGTCTTCTTTGGAAAAGTGTCTATTCATGTCTTCTGCCCATGTCTTCACTGCAGTATTTATTTTGGGGGTGTTGAGTTTGGTAAGTTCTTTATAGATTTTGGATACTAACCCTTTATCCGGTTTGTCATTTGCAAATATCTTCTCCCATTCTGTCGGTTGCCTTTTAGTTTCGTTGATTGTTTCCTTTGCACCGCAGAAACTTTTTATCTAGATGAGGTTCCAATAGTTCATTTTTCCTTTTATTATGATGAATAGATAAAGAAGATGTGGTTTATATGTACAATGGAACACTACTTCCAATGAGAAAGAATGAAAACCTGCCATTTGCAACAACATGGATAGACCTGGAGGGTATTATGCTAAGTGAAATAAGTCTGAGAAAGATATCATATGTTTTCACTCATATGTGGAACTTGAGAAGCTGAATAGAAGACCATGGGGGAAGGGAGGGGAAAATAGTTTTAAACAGAGAGGAGGCAAACGATAATAGTCTCCTTAAATACAGAAAACAAACTGAGGGTTGATTCGGGGTTGCAGGGTAGAGGGGAAAACATGTGATGGGCATTGAGGAAGGTGCTTGTTGGGATGAGCACTGGGTGTTTTATGTAAGCCATGAATCACGGGAATCTACCCCCAAAGCCAAAAGCATACTGTATACACTGTATGTTAGCTAACCTGACAATAAATTTATTTTTAAAAATAATAAAATAAAATGAAATAAAATGAAATAAAATAAAATAAAAGTAAAATATAATAAACAACACATGAAAAACCTAAAAAAAAAGTATTAGTGAGTTTAGCCATCTTCTGAATACAAGGTTAATAAACAAGCATTGATTGC
The DNA here is from genome assembly GCF_014898765.1 of Herpailurus yagouaroundi. Classification (NCBI taxonomy): domain Eukaryota; kingdom Metazoa; phylum Chordata; class Mammalia; order Carnivora; family Felidae; genus Herpailurus; species Herpailurus yagouaroundi. The sequence goes on from NW_024412403.1 coordinate 17,193,713, forward strand.
ATGACTACATTGAAGGCCTATTACAATTGCATTAACCTCTGCCCCTCCCCTGCTCATGCTCAGTCTCTCTCTATCTCTCAATAATGAATAAACATTAAAAAAAAATAAAAAGAAAGAAAAATGTTAAAAAGCATGTAAAACCAATATATGTTGTTATAAGTCAGGACAGTGGTTACATCTGGGCAAGAGTGGAGGGGATACTCTCAGAGGGGATAGAGTAGACTTTGGTGATCTTGCCCACACTTCTTTATTCTGGGTGATTGAGACACTTCGTGTGCACTTTGGAAAATCTTCCCAGTTGAACATTTATGATTTGGGCAGTTTCCTGTGTTTGTGTTAAACTTTGGATTAAATTTTTCTTAAAGAAATTTACACACACACACACACACACACACACACACACACACACAAAATCTCAGCCCTTTTATTTCTGGTTTTAAGTCTTAACTCTTGTCTCTGCTTATGTCCAAGGCCACCACTTTCTTATCTCCATGTATTAGCTAATGTAATCCTGAAAAACCACATCAGATCATTGACTCCATTGTTCATACAATCTAGTGATTTCTTCCGTCACTTAAAAACCAAATTTCTTATTATTAGCCAAAGGATCTTCCATGATCTGCCCTCATGCTCTCTGCCCTCGTCTCTTCTGATAACAGTCTTGTACCTGTTCCTCAAACCTATATACTATACTCTACCTTGGAATGTCTTTCCCATATAGCCGTGGCATCCAAAGCTCCTCTCCATTTCTTTACTTAATTAAATTCTTTCCATTTGTAACTGTTACCTTTTCAATGAGGTCTCACTAAAGTTCAACACCATAGTGTGAACACCACATACACTTTCCAAATTTCCTAACATCCTTTTCTGCTTCTGTTTACCTTTTTGCACTTACTGTTTGGTATCTAAAACTTATAGAGTTTATTTTCATATAAGAATGCAAGCTCTGAAAAGACATTTTTTTCCCCCGTTGTGTTTTTGGCTGTATCCGCAATGCCTCACATATAGAAATGCTTAAAAAAGCATTAGTTGAATGAATGAAGGTAGGAGCAGCACAAAAGATTAGACACAGGTCAATGTTAAGAGTGTTTAGGTGGTCATTTCCGGACGTTTGGATAAAACACCTGAAATACTGCCTCAGGTGAGAAACATTCTAGAAACATACACAGGAATAGAGCCTTAGCCGAATCATTTGTATAGTCTTTACTGTTAAAGAAATAAGCAAGCAAAAATAGTTCATCCACAGCTTGTAGCTGCATTAGCTAGAAGGGTGCCTCCTGAAAAGAAATTTGATGTCTCAATTTCTCTTTTTAATAATAAAAATGAGGATAACTTAATTAATCTGGGATTCTAATCTGCTGAACTTGTTTTCAACTTTAAAATACAGAACTAAAAACAAAACAAAACAAAACAAAAGAAAAACCAACAAAATTACCCTACCTTAGAAGTCTGTCTGTTCTTGGAGCTAAATACTCTTTTTGCACATATGAGAAAAATCCCGAAGTAATTGAATTACTAGAAGGATTTTTCGTATTAAAATGATATTTTTCCAGTCTCAGAAATGCCATTTTGACAGGAACTGATAATGTAGCTTGAAAAGTTATTTGCAAAGCAAAATCTTTCAAGAGTGACAATTTGGATAGGACTGAAGCACAATTAAGTCGCAACAGGAGTGAAGGGAAATAAGCCAAATAATATGAGATTTCCTGGAATTTGGTTAGGGAGTAGCTGAGAAGCTTGTCTGATTCATTTCCAGTTATAAAAAGGATTTTCACATTGCCCTTTCATGGAGACTTAAGTTCAAAGAGTTTATTAACAACTGTCACTAGGAAGGTGTGGGAGAGACCCTCATTCACACCATAGTTTTCAAGAGCATGAACCCGTCACCATTTTATATCAATTAATTAGATTGTTAGAGCAGGAACTTGGCCTCTGTATGGGTATTTTAAATGTAAAGCATTCTTTAGAGCAGTGGTTTTCGATCCAAGATGCCAACAGGCACACTTAGGGAGTTTAAAAAATAGCTGATGCCCAGCTTTGTACCTCTGTCTTCTGATTTTATATTTTCCGGAAGTAGCATGCAGCGATTAGAACTGTTCCAAGTTCTTTTAAAACTTTGAAACTAAAACAGTTCTCTTTCCTTCCTTCCTTCCTTCCTTCCTTCCTTCCTTCCTTCCTCCCTCCCTCCCTCCCTCCCTCCCTTCTTTCTTTCTTTCTTTCTTTCTTTCTTTCTTTCTTTCCAGATTTTTAAGTTCTTCATAGTTTGAAGAAGCACCAGGGATTGAAATCTACTACCATTATGGAGGTTATAATTTCGTTTTTCAAGAAAACCTTTTCGTTTTCAAGAAAACACTTAATGAACCTGTGTGTTAACGGCAAAAATGGAATAATAGATCTGTGACATTTTAATATAAAATTTGAAAGAATCTAATGTTTTCTCACACTTGTTAGTTATTTTAATACATGAATACAGATAGTTTCTATCTCTTCCTTGGCTTTTTTCATGCAATCGTTTTCTGAAGCCGCAGAGAAGAACCTACTTGAGGGAAAGGTGAGGATGGTTTGTTTTTGTAACAGTTTAAACATTTCCTATTCTCTTTTGTCATTACTCATTCTTACTTAGCAGTGGAGTCACCTTATTTACCAGAAACATTACTTGGGTCTTTTTGCAAAATTATCATAACTGATTAGGATGAGAATTTAATAAAAAACAAATTGAAGAAGTGGCACAGGAGTGCATACTAGCAACCTTGTTTTCATTAGAAATGCAGGACGTAATTGGAGACATATGTGAAGAAATACGGTCATTCATGGTGGTATCGATTACAGCTACTTGAGTACCAAGGCTCTGCACTCTTGAATCATTCCTGTTAAAATGGTTTCATCCTTGTTATTCATTTTCTCGTCATGAACACATTTCTCTGGGCAAATCTTTCCCTTTAGCCAATGGAAAAACTCTTGAAATAAGAGTCTTAACACCTTTCCATGACATAAGACTCTCTCTTGGAAACTATATTTTAGATCCCTTTCATGTCAAAACTTCCAAATGCCAGCTCTTACGCCATATGGTTAATTACGGTTCTGAAAGTGATTTATTCCTCTATTCTTTGGTGCACCTACTTTTTGCTCACGTCGTGGAATGCTTTTGGGCTGTGAATCTACTTTCTATCTCTGCCTTGTCTTTGGACATATAACTACTTTCTAAAATCCCATTTGAGTATGGATTGAAGTCTCTGTTTTTCTTTCTGTGAAGGGAAGGTTGGTATGTAGAGGAAAATGTCATTATTTGACTTGGAATTTGGCCAGACCTCTGGAACTTGTGACCTCGTTTGGATAAAGTGTGGAGGTATTTTCCCCCCTAATCACAAATAGTCAAAGATGTCATATATACAACTCATGAAGTACTCTCCTAATACACTAGAGAACTAGCTTAATGCTACCTTGAATATGCAAGTTCCAAAGGCCAAGATATACATATGACATTCCCTAGAGGAGTGAAATTTCCTGTCTGAGTTATGTGTGACAATTTATGATAGTTTATAAGATAATTGCTCCAGATTCTATATCTCAGGTGCCTGGAAGCAACTGAGGAATCTAGAAGCATAAGTTTTATTTATTTATTTATTTATTTATTTATTTATTTATTGTCAACATACATTTGCTGGGACCTACAGAATTAAAACTACTCAGTTTATGACCAAGACTTATGATTGTACAAATACTATTGACAGGAAGTTCTATATTTTAGTAGAATTCGAACAACATATTTGTGCTATCACATACATTTACATTGTCTAAATCTCTTTCCAACTTTAATTCCCTGAAGATTAGGTCGATACAATACATAATCATAATAATAATGAATACTAATTTTGCTAGGCACTACAATAAGTGTTCTGCATATATTACCTCATTCATTCTTTGAAACAACCCTATAAATAATTGTATTTATCTGCATTTAAACATGAAAACAAGTTTTGCAAAAATATAAAACAACTTGCCCAATGTTCCACAGTTAAAAGTGGGAGATCTAGATTGAGGAGTGTGACTTCTCTGACTCCAAAGTCCATGCACATTTCACAATGGGGTTCTGCCCACCGTAAATTATGTTCTTTATCTCACATTGCCAATGAGACTAAACATTGAGTGAGCAATTTTCTCTAATACTAGAAGCATGGTATTACATAGTTAATGCCTATTTATATACTGGCATATGATTTGTATCCAATAATTGATCGGCTAAACAATGAACAGTTAAATAAAGTCGGTCAATTTGTTTGATTATGATCACCTTCATAATAACAGAAACAGGACTAGAACCCTGACTTGGTCCAGGACTGTATTAGTTTGAATAAGTTTAACTTGTTATATGAGATTGTAAATACTGGCTTAAAAAAAATAGACTTGTGGCTTTCTGGCATGTAAATGTCCAGATAGGTATTTCAGGGCTTTTTGGTGTCAGTAGCTAGGTGCTTCTATCCCCTCGGCTGTTCTCTTCTTTGGAAAAGTCAGAGATGGTGCCCACACCCTCTGCTGATTCAGCATTGCTTTCCACAGAATGGGGAAGAGGGGAAGCGAGGGCATGTACCCTCTCCTTTTAAGACCATGGTCCAGAAATTGGGTATTAAGATCATTCACATTCCAAAGGCCAAAACTCCATCACATGGCAAATCTAAATGCAAATCACACGGCAAACCTAATTGCAAGACAGACTAGAAAATTTAGGGCATTAAAAAACCAGCAATCAAACAAACAGAATGAAGGATACAGTAGATATGAGGGCAAACATCGATCTCTACTAAAAAGACACTATATCAGGCAATTGTCTTGATATATTATTTTCTGATATTTGGACATTTAATCATAATCCACGGTTGTGGATCATGGCTAGAGTACAATAAAAGTCATGACCTTCAGTGTTTTTCCCCCTCATCCCCAATTAATTATCTTCACTGACTGATTACCAGGAAGATAAAACGAGGAAAGCATTACTTTTGAGAAAACTGATAAAGTTTCATGTCCTAATGAAAGACACATTTACCATCTAGCTTATCTTAGCATAAATTAGAGTATGAGTTTCAAATAAAATTGTAATTATGACATACACAATGTATTAGAATGAACAATCATAAAACAACCTTTTTTTGTTTTTTGAAATTTGTGTTCACTTACAAGTGAACTTGAAACACATGTTTTGAGTCTATTTCTCAGTTTGATTAAGGGATTTTTTTCTGTCTTGCTGACATGCCTCTGTTTCTGAGTATTTGTTTATTCATTTATTGAACAAATACTTACTGAGCCCTGTTGTAAACATTGGGAACTGAGCTATAAACAACACAGACAAAAATCCTTCTTATGAATCCTAAAAATCTTTAAAAAATGTAAGATATACTTTGTGTGGAAGGTGATAGGTGTGAGGAAAAAAAAAAAGTAAAGCAGCGAAAGGGAATAGAATGTGGAGTATCACTGGTAGAAGAGAGGTTAGAATTTTAACAATAAATTTCAGGGAAACCCTCACTGAGAAGGTAACGTTTGAGAGAAGATGTGAGGTAGATGCAGTATTTAGCCCTGTGAGTATCTGGGGAAGAAAAACACGGTAGGTTCAGACCCTGCAACTGAAGAACACCTAGAGATCTCATGTCCCCAGAAGAAAGAACAGGTGAAGGAAAGAAGAGATGAGATTCAGGAATGGCTGGAGAGCTGAGTCCCAACACAGGCCATTGTTGGGACTTGTGTTTCTAATGGGAATGCGCTGGAAAACCATTTTGAGCATAAGAGTTACTTGAGCTCTTATATTTTGCCTTTTCTGTGTGGAATGAACCGTAAGAAAGCAAGGACTGAAGAAAGGAGAATACGTAAGGTAATGTGATTCAGCTGAGAGATGATGGTGGTTTGCCTGGGGACAGTAGCAGTGAACAGGGCATCTGGTTCAGGATCTAATCTGAAAATAGATCTGAGGAGTTTGATTGAGACAGAGGAGTGATCATAGAGTTTGGAGGAAAGCCTTCAAAGAATTGTGCTGGAAGCTAGGGAAAGATAGTGTCACACAGAAACAAAACAAAACAAAACAAGGCAAAACAAAAACCCCAGAGTAATCAAGAGAGTAGAGTGATACAAAGGACGCCATATTGATCAGTGCATTTAGTTTTCCCATCTTGATTTGCAGATAATTCAGGGTTCTTTTCAATTAATTAAACAATGAATTTATTTATTTATTTTTGAGAGAAAAAGAGAGTACTGGAGGGGCAGAGAGAGAGAGAGAATCCCAAGCACTGTCGGTGCAGAGCCTGATGTGGGGTTTGAATTCATGAACCATGAGATCATGACCTGAGCCGAAATCAAGAGTCAGATGCTTGACCGACGGAGCCGCCCTAGCTCCCCTAAATGTATAATATTGACAATGATAGACAACTCTGAAAACAGAGCAGGAAGTAGAGAGGGATGGGATGCAATTTTAGGGAGGATGGCCAGCAAAGATCAGTGAAGGGCTACCTTTGAAGCTGAGCTCCGAAGGGAGAGAGAGAGAGCTGTTTGACTTGGATTCTGATGGATGAGTTTCCTGGCTGAGGAAATGACACCTGTCCTGGCTGTCAGTCAGCGCCTGTGTGTCAGGAAGTCCTGCTGGCGGGAGTTGAGTGAGGCAGCATGTGGAGTCAGAGAAGTGACCACAGAGTCTTGGAGGCCAGAGTGAGCACCTATTCAGGACCTGGTGAAAAGCCAGCAGATGGTTTATGGCTGGTAGGTAAATAATTTGATGGAGAATGTCAGATAAAAACAAGTGCTCTTTAAACACACCGAAGTATCCTAGAAACATGTCACCATCATTTTATTAAACTCAATTTCGAACTTTGTTTTCATGAGGTTTAACATCTTCATTAAATATTCAAGAAATAAGCGCTCTGAAGGAATTAGTTTTAGTTATGAGTAAATGTAGGTAGCACCCTATTACCAAAAGAATATTAAAAAAAGGGCTGTAAGAAATGATCGGATTGATGGTGTTAGAATTTAATAGCTGTCTATGAAAGATAGCTGTCATTTGACAGATGTTATCATCGAGTCCCAGATTCTTTCTAACCAATTATTTGCTTAAAATGCAAAAACTTTTCCTTTTAAATGCTGGTACATCAGACAACTACCTGCTGGTGACTGAACTGTCCAGTGAGACTAGTAACAAGAGAAACCTATTTGGAAAATGCAATTGATCATTTTTCTCTGAGGCATGGCCCTTTTCTTCTGTTCTAATAGCACACTTCCTAGGGTGTCCATCCATAAAACTATGCAAGATATGCATGGTAGTTAAATTATCTAGTTCCTTCATGTACAAACAATATTCCTGACACAATTTCAATCCTCTTTTTTCTCTTAAGCATGACAGAACTATAGCAGTGGTCTTTTATGAAATGTTTAATCAAGTTACTAAAGCTATATTACCATATATATATATATATATATATATATATATATGTTTTTAAAGCCTGGTTTTTAAAGCCAGTTGGTATTAGTATATTTTACCATCATAGTGAATGGTAATATTTATGGTAAGTGTTTACCATAATATTTACATCAAATAATTTATGGTAAATAATTTATGGTAAATTCCTTTAGAATCAACCTTGGTTTGCTTTATAACTAGTCTTTTTTTTTTTTAACCACTGGAAGATTATAGCAACACAGCAATTCTGTGTTGACTGACACAGAATTCTATCAGAAAGGATAAAGCACAATTTTTAAAGAAGATACTATTCTATAAGTCAATTTTAGAAGAAAGGCGATAGTCAAAATCATTGTAAATGATGAAAGGACTGTGCGCCTACGTCCCACATGACTTTGTGGAGGAATTGAAACTATAGGAGGAGAGTCACTGGTGAGGTGTCCCAAAAATCTGGAGCTGTGGAGAGCCTGAGGAATGATGTGCAGTATGTGAATAGTTTAGATTGTAGGGAAGTAAATATTAATATGTAAATGGTGGAAGGATGCCATCTAGGTATGGGTACTGAGGTGCCTGAGGGCTCCATCTCTGTAAGACAAGGGGAGTGGAAGAAGGGCTTTCTCTCAGGAAGGAAAAGAATTGCCTAATATTTCACTGGTTAAGGATTGCTGCCTCGTTGGCCAGCACACTCGCATCTCTGGGGCAAGAGTGGATTTTTCATCTTTATGTGTAATGGTGTTGAATTTTCCTCGATTCAAAAGCAACAAATTGGAAAAATGCTCTTTAATAGCAGAGATATATTGTAGTAGCCATCATTCATTCTGCTGTCCTGTTTTCTTCTTTGTGAAATATTTCATGGTAGTGGTTTATTTCTACTGACATTCTTTTGGCAAAACGGATTCCCTCTTGAACCCCTGAAAATGTGATTTCCATCCATTACCTGTTGTGGAAATCACGCTAACAAAACTCAGCAGTGGTTCCTGAATCCAGCCATCTTCAACCTGCCCTTCAAACTCAGTAGATGGGGTTAAAGAATGTATTTGCGAAGTCCTTTGACTCTATGAAATCACGGTGTACTTATCTAGTTCCTACTCTTTATCCGGTCTGTATTTGACTCCTTTATGAGCTCGTAATTCTGCTATTCCCCGAGGCCTGGCTAGCCCAGCACTGATTTGCTTTTTACTCCGAAAGAAATGCATGGTAACACTCATATCTGTTTTCAGGAATTTAAATGTGCACCTCTACTTTCAAACTCACTGAGGCTGGAAGTTTCATATTTCAACCTACCCATGGGACAGTCCATTAATAGATATGTCTTTACTTATTTATTAGTAAATAAATCTCTTTCTGACTTTGACCTCATTAAATCTAAATTTGAATACATTATATTCCTCCTCCAAACCACTTGCCATTCCAAACTTTATCATGTCTGGTGATGTCACCTCTGTTTTTTTGCCCGATATGCATACTTAATCACCTGGGCACCATTTCACTTGCATATCTTCCCTCTATCCTCCAACAATATCATATATTCCAGATGTGAAGGTCATATACTCTTCATTCTATAATGAATCTGGAAAGTATTGATGGATAAATAGTAAACTACATATTTGGAATTAATATATATCTGTTTTATTTTACTTCTACGACACAGCTTAATAACGGCCTCTTTTCTACCGTGAAGCCAAAATGACTTTTAGCTGCAGTTTTGAGGTTCTTTTCTGATCCAACATTCCTTATGTTTCCAGGCCAAACACACTAGGTGTTGGAATCAATCCAAAATTCTTGGATTGTTTTAGTCTCTCATTATACATGAAATTATGACATTTTGGGGTCTTTGTGGCAAATAGGAAGGGATTGTTGCTGAGCACATATATTCCCATGCAATTTCTTAAATGACACAGATTAATTTCTCGATTCAGGAGATGCAAGTTGCCAAATCAGCCGATGAGGCACTCCAAGTTCAATACCTGACCCAGCTAATTCATAAGAGTGTTGCTATTTTTAATATAACAATGCAGGAGTGAGCAACTTTTAACTGCTGCTTACAGTTTTTACCAGATGGCAATCATGAGGCCAGAATAGTTTTTAGATTCCTGGACAGTTTTTAGCAGGCAAACTTCAATAATGATTGCTTTTTCTACCACCACACTCATACCTCCCTCCCACTCTGGTTAGGATATTCAAGTCTCCCCTGAATATTAGTAGTGGAATTTCCAAAGGGAAATCATTGTTTTTGGACCATTGAATTTGATACTTTGCTTATCAAGCTGTTAAAATACCAATTTTTATAAACTTCAGTTTGCATCTATTTATTAAGAGCATGTCTGACTTCACAATCTCCACTTGCCATCCTCTTTCAAACCTTCCTAAAATTTTCTTGAAGTATGTTAAGCTTTTTCATAGAGGAAAATATTATATATAAATTTGGCTCTAATTGCCTCCTTGGAAATGATGTGACTACAGAAATTAACAGCTAAAGGAAAGCAAAGGGTATCAGAGGGAACTTGACCCATATACTGACTTAATTTTCACTGAATAAAACTATAAATAAATTTCACGTTTCATTCTAAATTAGGAAAGGAAATGAATCAGATAATTAAAGTAAAGTTGGATTTGAGAAAATTCAGGACGTGAGAAACAAATCTATTTTCATTCTTATTGTTATTTGAAACAATATGTTCCTTCCTACTTTGGACTTTTATCATTCTCAAAGAAAACACACACACACACACACACGCACGCGCGCACACACGCACGCGCGCGCGCACACACGCACGCGCACACACACACACACAAAACCTTTTTATAATTGAAGAATTTAAGACAAAGGCACGGCCTGTTTGAAGATTTTCATGACTGTGCTTTTATGCTTTTGCTTCTGGCCCTGAAACCAGTTCTTGAATAAAGAGTAACTGGGAGAAATCTGGCCATTTGGAACCAGAAGAGGCAAGAACTCTTAATCCCAACTTTGTCACAGACATTCTGTGTGGCCTCATTTGCAGAATCCCTCCTAGATCTGCTTACCTACATCAGACAGGGTATTTGAAAAATGCTTGAGGGTGTAAACCCCTAATTACTAGGTTTATTATTTTCTAATTAACAAGCCTTTATTTTCTTTTTGATTCTCTCTTCTCAATAGAGCAATCATGCCCCAAAAATGTGGATTCCAATGTTTGTAAATGTTTTTTCATTAACCTAGAGAGGAGACTGCTTTTTTCAAAACCATTTTAGTATATAATGAAATCTCTTTAGAATCATGTTCTTTAATTTAATATGACCTCATTCTTCTCTACAGTAACAATTCGTCTCTGAAAATAACAGTGGTTCCAGAGAGATCTTTTCAGAGGAGTAAACTCAAAAATTTCTGTATCTTTACTAGCTGGCCTTCCTTTTGAACTTTGTGCTGTCCTAAATGGCTCATGGAGGAAATTATAAAAATAACTCAGGTCCTAATGAGAAAACATGTCTCCAAAGCATTATTCAGAGATTGTCATCCCCTGGCTTGGTATTTATATGTGACAGAGTTCCATTGTCCAATGCCATTATTCATGATCTCAAACTGTCTGTTCTAATTTCCAAGAAATGCTAAGCAAAGGAGGGTTCAAATTCAGGAAGAAGATTTCCCCCTTTCAATGAAAATGGATTTGTAACTGGAAACATGGTCGATGAGATACACACTGCTTGTTTACTTGTGAATTAGCTCCAAACGCTGCTGAGCATCCCTTTGTTACAAAGATGAAAAGGGATCACTTGGGCAAAGGATAAGTCACAAGAAATTCTCCTAAAACTATGAAACAGATTAAAATTGCTAAGTTTTCTTGTTGGTGTCACATGAAACCTTATGCTTTTAACGTGATCTTGGCGAAGGGTCCGTGTACGTCTTGGGAAATAAGTTCTGTATCATTATTTTTTACACATATGCTCAACGGAGTCTCTGAATAAAGAGAAACAAAGTTGCATTGTAACGTGGGAAATGGGATTATATTCTTTAATGTTTCTGATAGGGAAGGTAAAGAACATGCTACATAATTTTCAGAATATTATTCGTTATAACACCAACTGTTGCAGCCAAGTGTATTTGTCTAATTTCAGCAGATATTAATATCGGACTAAAAATCACTGGGACAATGCCAGTCAGCATGTCGCTTTTTGAAGGAATTTTAATGAGTAAAATTATAATTTTGAAGGAATTTTAATGGATAAAAGCATACTTCCACAAACATAGCTCTGATTTTACAACACTTAATGAATTGTTCTTTGGGCGTGTGGGCTTGCTCATTATGCAGTAACTAATTTTAGTTACGTGCATGGCTTTGGAGGAAAATGTAAGGAAATCATCATGCTGTATATTCATTGGTCTGCAAAGCCATCCAGTGGTATATTTTTCCCTGTCCTCATCTTGAATTTGTTGAATCATTACATGGCCTCCAGCATTCAGTGTACTGGAAGGAAAGGCAGGGTAGGTAAACATTTCATCCTCCACATGTAGGTTTATACCCATCATGAAGTGTACATTATCCAATCTTAAAGAAGTCAAGGTTTATTTTAAATGCCGTTGAAAGAAAGACCAGAGCACTTTGGGTATCTGACATCAGAACCCAGTCATTTCAGTAAAACTTTCACGTAGGACCAACTCTGTCTTAAACATTCCTGGTCACAAGATTCAAAGAAAAGAAAAACAAAACAAAACAAAACAAAAACACAAAACCCTGCTGTATATAGTGTAAGTTTATCATTTTTATCTGCATGTAAAATAATGAGAAGAAAGTTCATGTCCATTCCCTGAATATTGAGCTTTCCTTCCTGGGGATGAAATAGAAATTTCTCAGGCTGCCTGTCAGCAGATGTAGATATTTAAGACATAGTGAGTTGGATGGCATGAGATACCCAGGTCTCCTCCTCCCTCACCTTCTGGTATCTCAGTTCTATTATCCTCAAAATGTGGGGCTTGGATTAAAACATCCAGTAAAGCAGGCGCCTGGGTGGCTCAGTTGGTTAAGCGTCCGACTTCGACTCAGGTCATGATCTCACAGTTCGTGGGTTCGAGCCCTGCATCAGGCTCTATGCTGACAGCTCAGAGCCCAGAGCCTGCTTCGGATTCTGTGTCTCCCTCTCTCCCTGTTCCTCCCCTGTTCATGCTCTGTCTCTCTCCTTCAAAAATAAATAAAAACATTTAAAAAAATCATCCAGTAAAGCTACTTGCAAATCACTACATTGTGATTTTTTTCATTTTTTTAATTATGGGAAAACACACATATTACCATATTAACCAGTTTAAAGTATACAGTAGTATTAATTATATTCACATAGTTGTGAAAACAATCTCTAGAACTTTTCATCCTGAAATTCTGAAACTCTATTTCCATTAAGCAATTCCTGTTTTCCCCTTCCACCTACCTTCACCTTGATAACCACCGTACTTTCCTTTTATGATTTTGACCACCTTACATACTTTATGTATGTGGTATAATTTAGTATTTATCTGTTTGTGAATGGTTTATTTCACTTAGTGTAATATCCTCAAGGTTCATCCATGTTTTAACATCCGACAGGGTTTTCTTCTTTTTAAAGTCTGAATAATATTCCAGTATAGGTGCATACCATATTTGGTTTGTTCATTCATCTATCAGTGGACACTTGGGTTGATTCCACCTATGTGATTGTGAATAGTGCTGCTATGAGAATAGATGCACAAATATCCCTTTGATGTTCTGCTTCTCCAGAAGTGGGATTGCTAGACTATATGATATTTGTCTTTAACGTTTTGAGGAAACTCCATAATCTTTTCCATAGCAGTTATGCTATTTCACAACAAGAAGATTGTTCCTCCTCAATAAGATGAGATCCAAGCCTTGTTGCAGAGGATAAGAACATGCCTCCTTGGCTATCAGAGAAGTTCTTGAGGTGTTTTATTGACAAAAATTGCTAGAATTATGCCCCCCTTGATTGGAAAGAATTCCACTTTCTAGGGCGTCTTGGACAGGATGTCTGTCCAGAGACATCCTACTATAAAACCACATGAGAGAGGTTCAAGGGGTAGTTGATGGCCACTGGGTGCTGCTGTTCTTTATGCACTGTAGGAACCAGGTGATGGAGAAGCTGTGCCTCACTGACATTGTCTGATGACAGAGCACACTGGAACCAGGAAAGAAACTCCTTCCACTTCCAGTGTCTCTCCTTCCTTCCCTCCTGACATATCTACATTCTAGAAGCTCTTTAAAAAGTCCATATATTTCTTTTTCTGAGAGCAGCCAATGAATAGTGAATTTGGAGTTGAAAGGCAAGAAATTGATAACTGACACAAGCACCATGTCGCTGAGAACAGGTGTGTATTTAGGATTTTTTTTTATTGATGTTTACTTGTTTTTTTTTTCTCCTGGAGAGAATTTATAATAATTACAGAGATATACAACATTATCTACATTGGAAAAATTATGCAAAATTTGAAAATAGGCTAAAAGGTGAGCATATTTACTTTTAGCGGCATAAGGAGGTAAAGGCCATCCTGACTTTATAAAGGACACTAATTCTAAAAGTGTATTTTCTAGACTTTAACAGTTTTAACATGACATGGAAACTTAAGCGAAATGCAAAATCTCAGGTTTAGAAACTCTAAGGATAGGTCTCAGGAGTTGGGTTTTAGCAAGCCCCAGACTTAATGATGTTATATGTTAATTATAAAATTTTGTCCAGTCAACAAATCTATTAATAGAACAGATAGGCCCAAATGTTTATAGTTTTCACAAAAACACATAAAACAACTTTTTTTTTAACCACACTCCTTTTTAAAAAAATTTTTAATGTTTTGTTTTTATTTTATTTTTTTTTAATTTACATCCAAGTTAGTTATCATCTAGTGCAACAATGATTTCAGGAGTAGATTCCTTAGTGCCCCTTACCCATTTAGCCCATCCCCCTCGCACAACCCCTCTAGGAACCCTCAGTTTGTTCTCCATATTTATGAGTCTGTTTGGTTTTGTCCCCCTCCCTGTTTTTATATTATTTTTGCTTCCCTTCCCTTATGTTCACCTGTTTTGTTTCTTAAATTCCTCATATGAGTGAAGTCATTTTGTCTTTCTCTGACTGACTGATTTCACTTAGCATAATACCCTCTAGTTCCATCCACGTAGTTGCAAATGGCAAGATTTCATTCTTTTTGGTTGACACACACATCCTTTTTTAAATACTCTCTTAAAGTAAGAAGATTTAACATGTTGGGATGCCTGGGTGGCTCAGTCAACCTGTTAAGCATCTGACTTTGACTCAGGTCATGATCTCATGGTTGGTGAGCTTGAGCCGCGTTGGGCTCTGTGCTGACAGCTCAGAGCCAGAGACTATTTTGGATTCTGTGTTCTCTCTCTCTCTGCTCCTCCCCTGCTTATGCTCTGTTTCTCATTCAAATAATAATAACAATAGTAGAATAAACTTAAAAGAAAATTTAACATGTTCATTCACACAACTATGAAATACAGTCACTATACAGCATAGAAAAATAAAAAGCAAACATATATAACATTAAAATTATGCATAGTAATCACTGTTAACTTCTTAAATGCTCTTTGAATTAATCATAGCATCTGACTTTTTCACTCTTCATTTAATAAGTTGAGTAAAAATTTTAACATTGTTGGCCTTTTATATTTGTATGAAAGTCATTTTTAATGGGTTTAAAAGTATATTTTTTATTTTTAACAGATATGTGTTCAGTCAACCTTATTTGATATTTTTGAGTTTTAAACACCATTGAATTAATCAGTATTCTTTTGAAAATATGCAAATTTAAAGTGTTTGGTTTTCTTATGAATTTTTAGTCTGTAAAAAGTTAAAAAATATTTTGAGTCATTTTTTCAGTTACTTCTTAATGTTCAATTAAATCCTCAGCTAACTAAATTTGGTTAAAATAATCCTATTTTTAAAGTTAGTTAATAAATTTTAGTAAGCATTTCAAATTATATTTATTTACTTGGTATTACTAATTTTCTCAAGCATTTATAATTCCTGACATGGTATACTTATAAATCCAATAAGTAAGATCTTTCCAAGTACCTAACTACATATTATCAAATCAAATTTATAAATATAGTCAATCACATTATCTTGTTTAAATAAACAAAAAGGCCAAACAACATAAGGCATACCAAATGACTATATATTTTAATTTTCTTGTAAAATTGGAATAACTACAAAATTATCAATTATAGATTCATTTCTTCATTTTGAGACTAGAAATTTACTCTCCCAACCAAGAGAAAGAGTTTAACCATGTCTGGTCATAGTAACTGTATTTGCAAATTTGGAAGTATAAGACCCATACTAGGATTTGGACAGTCCTACCCAAGGTGCTAGTGAACAAACTCTTCTTATGGCCAGTCTCTGCCTGCTCACCCAATGTTTCCTCACCAGTAAATTCCTTTATACCTTTTTATTGCCTGGTTTTTCATAATGGGGTCCTCCACCCTATCTTATTTTGCATCTATATTCATCTTATCACCTACCATTTTATAGTCATGTTATAGTGCTTGTTCTACTAAAATTCAAATAGTAATTTCAATCTCAACTAATGAAAGAATGTTCCAGATAAATCTTTTGTATCACTTTATACTCCCATATAAGATTAGACATCAGCAACACTTTTGAGATAAATTTACATTCAACATTTGTGAAAATTAATAAGCCACATAACATACTCTTACAATAGGAAAATATTAGGTGTCATTTTCTTCTCATAATTGAAAGAGAAGCTAGCTTTATTAATCACATGATCATTGCAGTAATATCTACTTGAGGAATAACGGAATGGTCTTATGATAGTAGCAACAGAAATAGAATGAGGAGAAAAAATGCAATTTCCTCTTAATGTAGACATTGCAAAATTAATAGCTATTTAAAAGCTTTGTTTTCCTGATCTTCAGATGGATTAGATTATCGTTGTTATTTCTGGTACTTTATAAAATTCTATGATTCTGTGATCAAAAATGAGGGAGGATTTAAATTCCTAAGATTTCAAATGTCGGAAAACAAAATAATAAAAAAAATAATGGGGATGGAGCAGGGAAAGGAGTAGAAATATTGAGTATAGATTTGAATTGGGTTTATTTTTTAAGTTATGTTGGGATAACCAAGTAGGAAGGTTGACTTGGTAGACTTATAGGATTGGGTCTTAGGTAAAATATTAGTTTTGGAGATATGCTTCTTGGTATTTTTGTCAAAATATTTCTTAATTGTGGGGTTCTCTGTAATAAAAGTATAAGCCAATGAGTACAGATCCCAATAATTTTTATTTAAAACAAAGACCAAATGAAATAGTGCTGGGCACAAATGGGATTGAAATGAATTTCAAGGGACTCATCTGGATCCAATCATGGAGTGTTTGAGTCTGCAAACTGGCACAAATACTGATCAGACTTGAGTTGCTTGATCTTTCGTTTTTACTGAACCAGAAACAAGAATTGCATAAGATATATGAGTAAAGAATGAGTCTGAGTAAAGAAAATAGTAGAGTTTCCCAGCTCTTCCATTTGTCTCTGGTTCCTCACAAAAGCATAGTAGAACTATTGTGGTCACTTTTAGGCTATGTTTACCAAATAAGAATAATCAAAGAAGTTAAGAAGCAATGCCATTAATATGGCAGAGAGGCCATCTTGTCATTCAAGAAAAATCACAGCTGCTTCACTATTACACACTCAAAGGTCCTAAGTTGTATTATGTCACCAACCATGGCTCTCAAAGGGCCACATATAAATATTTATACAATGATATATCAAAACATCTTTCTGAGTAAACAGATTTGAGATTCTGATTAAGAACATAACTCTGGAGTCAGATGCTATGAATTTGAATGTCCACTCAGCTATTACTCTGCATAGTGAAAATGAACAAGTCATTAATATTCCTGAGGTTTCGTTCCTCATACATACAATGAGATAATAACAGTACTTCTCTCAAAGTGTTACTGGAATGATAAAACCAGTTGACTTTTGCAAAGGTTTTGCAATACCTGGCATAAAAGAAGTCTTCAAGAAATGTTCACTGTTGTAACATATAACCCAATGGATCATAATTACCCTGAATTACAGGCTCTACCCATTTCACAGATAAGAAAACTAATAGAGGGCTTATGCCCAACCTAAGACAATAAACATATAAAGCAAGAAGGCAAAACTCAGAATTTCTGGACCAAGTGATTTTGCTTCATAACATTTATCCTCTTTTCATTAAAATTTATGCGTGGGTTTTTATAGAGACCTATTAATCTGCAGGGAAGGAAATAGTCCAAAGATAAATTGAAATCAAGGGTAATTTAATATGAAATTATTAATTGTGCAATCATAAAACTTGCAAATTTGTAGTTTGGAAAGCCTTTAATGTAAAAATGTATTTTAATCAATATGAGTGCTTAAGTGTTGTGCAGAATACAATAATTTGGTATGTTTCAAAGTTTTTACATACCAATGACAGAATCTAAGTCAAGGTAGAACATGATATATGCTTCTGATTGATATGTGATAGTATACAAAGAGAGTCCAGAGATGTGGGCAATTGTTTCAGTTTAGGAGAATTAAGGATAACATTATTTGAATTTGTTTTTGAATATTGAATAGATACAATATGACCAGGATGAGAAAACAGCATGAACATATGTTGGCCACATGTACGGAGAAAACAGAAATGTAATGGAGAACTATAGAGGAAGAGAAAGAAAGAAATAAAGAAAGGAAGAAAGAAAAGAAAGAAAGAAGAAAGAAAGAAAAAAAGAAAAAAGAAAGAAATGAAGGAAGGAAGGAAGAAAAAAGATAAGAAAAAGAAAAAGATAGTAAAAGAATGATGGATGGGACATAAAGAAATAAGAGAAGCAGGAGGAATCAGGAAACACCTGTCCCTTGGAGTATTAAACTAGTTTCCTCAGATGATACATTACCATTATTTTGGATGGTGTACATTTCTGTTATTATTGCTTCTTCAAGAAGTCATTAGTTAATAAAAAAAAAAACACCTTCTAAAGTCTCCAACTTCCATTATATCTTAAGTTACATTAGCTTCTCCTTGAGTGGCGAAGCCACTGTAGTTTTTTCAAGGAAATATTTTAATTGACTACAAGGATATTGGCCAGAGTAATGATGAGCCTTTATAGTTTTTGCATTCCCATTATGCACAAACAATATATAATGGGCTAGTTCAAGACTTCTCTAGTTCTTACCAAGACCCTCATATATATATCACATAATATATATATATATATGCTTATATGTATATTTATAATACGTATTTATGTAAAAGGTAGGCAGATAAGCACTATCTTTCTAGAAGCTGCATGCCATAAATACATATGGAGTATCTGGATATTGGATATATATTCTATTTTATCTAACATAAGAAAAAAGAACTGGCAAAAAAAATGTAAATGGTATATGAAATCAGTAAGTCATAAATGTATTGACATGAATTTGCATGAGTCAGATTGTCTTGGATGCAAGTACCAGAAAACCCTGACTAAACTAGACTGACATTACATGAAGGAAAGTTATCATCATGTATCTCCAGGTGTGAAGAGGCTCCCCCATTGTAGTTGAAAGATGCAGCTCCATTTTGCTCAGATCATCTTGGCTTTTTGCACCTCCCTGGGTGGTCTTTACCCTCAAGATGATATCAGTTTGGCTTGCACTGTTCCAAGTTCCAGTTACAGACATGCAACACCCAAAGGAAGAAAAGGAAATCATTCTTATGCTTGTGGAAATCTTACTTAAAGTGATTCAGTGTAGCTAACTCAGGATCCCCTCTGTGTCTGTTGCCCACACTTCAAAGCAGCCTTAGAAGTATAAATATGTGGGGGAGATGGTAAGAAATAGATGCTTAACTTTTACTGATGAAAGTCAGCTCAAACATTAGATCTTGCTACCTCAAGTTGAAAGCTTTTTTAGTGTGCAGGTATGTGGCAGAGCTTGAATGCTGCTTCTGCTCAATATTCATTCTCCTCTTCTTCGGTGATAAGAATAGTTGGTCACCATGACTACTGGGATAAGGATTCCTCAACCTCTCAGATATATTGGGTCTGGTGGCTATGTGACTAAATTTTGGCCAATTTGTGATAAAAGTGGAAGAAGTGGGAGTAACTTCTAGGAAGTTTTCCTAAAGGGAGTGATTTGCCTTCTCCTACCCTTGTCCTCCTATCTGTGAGCGGATGGTGACATGATGGATGGAGTTGGAGCAACCATTTTAAACCATGAGGTGAAAATTGTGTGCTTAAGCTTACAAACCAAGATAGACATTTCCTTCTTTCCTGTTAATGTATAGCTTCAATACGGGCTGTGGACTGACTACATTTGTGTAAGAGAAAAATAAAATTCTGTGTTGTTTAGGCTACGTTATTTGGGGTTTGCTGTCTTTGATTTCCAAACCTACTAGTAGTTAATATTTATGAATATATTAAGGCCAAGTCATCAGGTAAATGATCAACTTCTATTTAAACACAAACAAACAAATCTTTAGTACCCCCTTACAACTTACAGTGAAAGACTTTATTCTGTATACATGCACTACCATTTTTGATCACTTAATTTATTGCTAAAGAAAACAATTATTATAAGGACAGTATTTATCTTGAATGATATTTACTCCAGAAATCAGTGATTCAAGGTAAATCATTTCAAATCATCATTTTATAGGATCACGTTTTAAAGTTGGGGAAAATATCTCCTGTTTCTTACAAGTGAAAAATTTCCAGTCTCAATGCAGTTATGTGGTACATTGCACAAGCAACCTTTTATCTTGGTAATTTTAATCTTAATGTGTTTTTCCCTGAATAAGCTTAATGTTGATTTTGGTCCCAGTTGCAACATTTTTGCTGATTAATTGGACAAAAGTATATGGGTATTTGTTTTTAAATTAAAGTATAAGCTAATAAATGCTTTAATAATAGTTTAATAACTTGATTAAATTAAGTTTCCTTCTAAAAGCAATGGTACAAACATAATGAATTCTTAATCCTTTAAAAATTTCAGATTTATTTAAAAGCAGATTTTTATTATTCTGATGTCATAATAGAACTCTGGTTTTGGGATAATGTGTTTTAAATATGGTGGCAGAGGGCAATTACCCAGTACCTAATGCTGCATGGATGAATTTGATAACATAGAAATTATTTCTTCTTTTAAAAGTATTTAATAAGAATCTCTGGTTTAAATCAGTATGTTTTGTCCATGCAAACATTTTCATGACATAAGAAAAATACATTGTAATTTTCAAATTTGAGCCCAACTCTATAAATACTGTGAAATAATCATGAATCGCTTGAAGGAACTGATACAAGTATAACTAAGCTAGCCAGATTTATCAAATAAAAATACACTGTATTTTTTGTATTTGATCAGATAATCTTAAGTACTGACCCATAATCCATTTAACCATTCTGGTTAATTAGTGTGATCTAGCCAATTGCTTCATATTTCTAGTTTAAAATACATTAGTCCAAAGGGGAAGGGAAGTGGATTATCATTTATTAAATGTTATAAGCCAGGCATTGTTGTATGTGGGATTTTTAGAACATAAGGTTTCCAGCCTGACTGAAACCCTATGTGATAGGTATTGGCATCCCCAGTGTATGTGTGTGTGTATATATATATATACATATATATATATATATATGAAAATCTATTCATCCATTTATTGATTATGCAATGTCTACAGAGAAAAAGCAGTGAACTTGGCATTTGCACCCAACTCCATTGGACTCCAAAGTCTTTTTATTTTTTAACAAAGAAATAACCATTGTTCTTTGAGTTCTATTTTTTCTCTTTGCCACCCTTCCATATATCTCAGGAGACGGGCATTTGTGAATATGAATCAATGGCTCCCTTGTTCTTTGGCATCTGATTGGGTTCAGCGAATCAGAGTCACCAGCAGGTGATTAGGAAGACTCACCTCAGATTTTAATAATGTACTGTGGATGACCCTTGTTTGGATAGTGAAAACTGCAGGAATATGGTAGACTGCGGAGGAAAGGAAAGAGTTGGGGTATATCTGTCCTCGGGGTGACACTGGATGAGGGTTAGGTGTTATTAGATCAAAGTTCTCTTTGAGATGCCATCATTTAACATGTTGGTAAATAATTATATCTTTATATTATTCATGATAGAATGACATGATTTAAAAAAGCAAATAAATTAGCTCTCATAGTACCTTTCGTTTAGTGTGGAGGATTTAGAAGAGATTTTCGCAAACAGTAACAAATGCTATTTCAAACTATGATACATGCTTTGAATAAAAGCTGTGAATGAAATAAGCAAATAAAACACAGGAATTTGATTTAGAAAGGGGTATGCAAGACAGTCATTCTTTAGTAAGTATCACTTATTCTGCGACCACAAAGGTGAATAGCATTGGTTAACAAAGAATGGGAGGGACGGTACTCAAGAGAGCTGTAGGGAAATACTATAGTAGGTGCTGGGGTTAAAGGCATAAACAGCAAAGAGATCACGTAGATTTATTTTGGTGGGTGAGTGTGGGGAAGCTCAATTGTATACAGTGAAAGTTGGATAAACAGGCTTAGAATTTTAAACGAGAGGGAGGACGGAGATATAAATTACAAAGAACAATCATATTGAACAACAGATCAAAAACAAGGCATGTGTATTCTAAGTTTTAGCAATCTTTGACAAACAGTTGTAAAGCTTTCAAGAAGCATAATGTTTATTCTAGTAGCCTTCCAAGAGTAAAGCTTTGAGGAGAACCATAACGAGTCTAAAAATTTGGTCAGTCCCATCAGCAGGAGCAATGGTAGCAATACTGCTGAATCTCTAGCCTGTCATGTGAGATGAACTAGAACACATCCAACAAATCAGATATCTGGGTCTTTTTGATCCTGCCATGCTTTCCGAAGTCAAGTCTATGTGGTGCTATGCACCTGTTTAGTCTAGGTTCAGAAGTATCTGGCATGTCCCTACACAGTAGCAAACGAATATGTTTGAGGAAATAAACAATTGCATGGGTGGCCTCAACTGCATGTTGAAACTGAAACTAATATCCCCCAGAGTTCTTTGAAGCCCTGACTTTAATAACATAAACAAACAAGGGGGAGATTATCAGTGGTTGCAACCAATAAAATGTAACTTAATTTAAAAATTCCCAAGGAAAGTTAAGCTGTTTCAAGTGAATATGCAATGAAAATAAACACATGAAGATAAATGAGCAAAAGCAGCCAAATTAATGTCTCTTTTATAATGGCTTTTTATCAACTACAGTAAACACACACATACACACACTCAGAGATACACACACACAAACAGCGTTTTTGGCTGAGACCTGGAGCAGTCTTGGAGAAACAAAATGGCCCAGACAAGCACTGGAAGATTGGAGGATGGAAGAGTTTAGAATTAGACAGGATCATGGATTGGGTCAGAACCTAAGGAACCAGAGCCTGATAGAGGTTATTAATTGGAAGTTTAATACGACAACTAGTGGCCAGAGGAGGTGACTTTGGTAGGCATGAGGAAGGTCTAATTTAGGGAAAGCCTGTTTCAACAGTGACATCTGTAGACAAAGTTTCCACAGTCAGACCATAATGCGGATGATTATCATAAGGTAGCAGAGTGCCAAACACTCAATACAACGATAGGATTAGGACCTTAAAACTAGGAAAGTACAAGTCTTAGAATATAGCAAAATGTTAAGGGGCCCCTACTGCCAAAAATGAAGGGTAAGTTTGACTTGCTTATCTTCCTCCTGAATGCCCGTAGCTTCAATCAGAAAGATAGAAGAGAACCAAAGGTATAAATGAGAGCTCAGTGGTTCAGCTCTGAGTAGAGAAGTCTGCAGAGATCGGATATCAGTCTGGGTTTACCTAGTAGCTTGTGTTAATGTGCCCAGACACTAAAATAAAAGGATCTGATCACTTTACTCATTAATTAGTCTTGCTAGGTAGACAGGTAGGAATAGAATTATGGATACACATAGAGACATACAGATATATTTGTTTGTATCTTAAGCTATTTGATTAAATGTAAAGCATTTATCAAAGTCTCTCAAATATTAACTGGTATCTTTATGTATCTAATACTTAAAATGTCTCCAACACTAATTTTCAATGGTCATGAACCATGTTCTCTTTGGTACCTCCCCTGCTGCCAGGGTGTCATTAAAATTGGGCACATCGTTAGAGCCCCAGTCAACATCACTAATTGGTGAGAGTCTTTGAATGGGATGTGCACGTGGACACTGCAGGAAAAAAAAAAAAAAGAATGCATTACAACCATGGCCTAGACTTTCATTCTGAATAATTTTAAATTTATTTTGTAGATAATTATGAGATTTTAAGAAACATGAAGCATTTCTATCAACTTTTACCTGCATTTTTGTGGCAGAGAATACATGCTCATTAAACCCCTTTCAGGCAGCTTTTTAGTTGAGTGGGTCATATGACTTAGTAGCCCTCACTGAGTGGCTGGAGAATGCCTAGAAATGAAGTAGGGTGCTTGCAAGCCCATGAATATTCCCAAGCAATCCCGCATTTGTATTTCCATCTGCCAGCTAAATAAAAGGACTGCAAGAATGTAGAGCAAGGCAGAGCCAAAGGATGAAAGAAACCTCAAACCCAAAATTGCCACTTGGAGGGAAAAGCTGTCTAATCTCAAAGATCAGATCCGTGTTGGACTATTGTGTAAGGAAGAAATTATCTTTTATTTTGGCAAACCATTGAAATTTTGGGGTTGTTCCCTTTACTCTTAACCCTGAAAGTTTTAAATTTTATTATCGTATAAACCAAAGTGGGCAAAATATTTTAAGTGTTCTTTTTGAAACCCCAAGAACACTAGGGAATGTAAAAGCAAGCAAGTCTTACAGTACTTTAGTGGTCTATATTTAAATGTATAAAACCTGAGCTTTGTGTAAAGAACAGCAGCAGAAGATTACACAAATAAGTGAATCTAAATCTTTAGTACATCTATATTTTTATCTAAAATAAATATATTATCTGTAAATTATTTTAAGAAGAACACGTTATCTTTTTGTATTTGAGGTGGCTTTTTTTCTTTAAAATTTTAAATGTTTATTTTTGAGAGAGGGAGAGAGAGAAAGGCAGAGAGAGAGAGAGAGAGAGAGACAGAGGACCCCAAGTTGACAGGAGAGAGCCTGATGTGGGGCTTAAACTCACGAATCATGAGATCATGACCTGAGCCAAAGTCTGACACTTAACCGACGGAACCACCCAGGAGCCCCTGAACTGGCTTTTAAATAAACATATCTTATTTAACATATACAGAAAGGAAGTCGCAAGTTACATTAAATGAACTAGCTATAAATGTTAAATGACCAAGTAAAAACGACTTTCAAAGTGACATTAAAAAATATATAGGTGGTGCCTGGCTGGCTCAGTCAGTAGACCGCGTTGACTCTTAATCTTGGGGTTGTGAGTTCAAGCCCTACATTGTGCCTAGAGCTTACTTAAGCCTAAGCTTACTTATAGCACACAAAAATTTGTTAAAAAACACAATGTCAAAAGACAAGTGATAGACTAAGGAAAAATTTGCAATGCTTGAAAGACAGATAATATCACCAATAGAGACTTTCTATCAACAGTTAAGAGACACAAATAATGAATAGAAAACAGCAAAGGATGTTTATCACTACACAGCACATGAAAGGCAGAAGACCTCAAGTGTATGAAAACATAAAGTTTCAAAAGTAGTGAAAGAATTAAGTGGAAAATGAAACATTCTCAGCTCATCATTTGCCTATGGAAAAAATACCAATTTTTTTCTTCCCTCAGCATTCTCAGTGCCAGAATGCTCTCTTTTAAACACAACAGTCCCAGTACTTAACAATTTATTGCAATAAGTGATTATTTATAAAAATATGGAAAAATTCCTAATGTCCATTAGCAGAAGAGATTGAATAAATTATGGCAGATCTTTACTCTGTAATACTGTGTGACTTAAATAACAATAATGAGCTATCATAATCATGTGAAGGCATGGTCCTAAGTTATATTAACAAGTAAACAAAAACAAACAAGGAAAAGTATATCATATATTCCTATCTTTGTAAAACATAACACAAATGAAACAAATGAAAATATTGACAGGAGTATGTATGTATTTATGAGTGTATGCATTGATGTATGCATCACATGGTCATTCGGGGCCTCAAATGTTCTGGGCAATATTAGAGTTCATCAGTAGAACAAAAGAGAAAAAGTCCTGAATGTGAAAAGCTTACAATCTAATAGGAAAATACAGACGGTAACAGCAAAAATAGTGAAAGTAAAACATAGACTACGTTAGAGAGTGATATGTACTGTGAAAAAGAAATAAAGCAGCACTGAGGAGGGGAAGAGTTGGGAGAGGGAGGAGTTGCGATTTTGAAAGCAGTGATGAGGATTCATTTCAGATCACATTACAGGGATGGGGTCTACGCAGATGTTAAGACATGGGAACGAGGCAACGCAAAGCCTGATCGATAAAGATATAAAAGTCTGCAATCATCACGGACCACTTAAGGTTGTGAATTCTTCCTTTAAAATGGTGAAATGAAGGTGCATTAAAATAGCTGAAGACTGGGGTGCCTGGGTGGCTCAGTCGGTTAAGCGTCCAACTTCAGCTCAGGTCACGATCTCATGGTCCGTGAGTTCGAGCTCCGCGTCGGGCTCTGGGCTGATGGCTCAGAGCCTGAAGCCTGCTTCCGATTCTGTGTCTCCCTCTCTCTCTGACCCTCCCCTGTTCATGCTCTGTCTCTCTCTGTCTCAAAAATAAATAAACCTTAAAAAAAAATTAAAAAAAAATAGCTGAAGACTATGTAAAGCAATAAAGAAATTTTAACTAGAACAAGATTCTATAAATTATCCTTTTGAAAAAAGGGGTAACGGGAAAATAACTAGATCTGTTACGCTATTATGAAATGATAAAAGTGTTATAAAGCAGTAAATGAAATGATGCAATCTATTCCTAAAGATTTTTTAATAGAAAATATAGTATAACTTTAGCAAATGGCTGTCATCTCTTTTTATTTAGATAAAAGGACACTGTAACTCTTAAATGTAAGCAAATTAAAGTCGGTAGAACAAAATAAAAGTGATAATATAGCAAAGTAAACAGATTAAAATGTTGTAAATTTTAGGTAAAGAAAAACCCAACTCAAAGTAACTTAACCTTTAGAGAACATATATCGTCTCACTTAACTTGAAAGCTCAGTTAGAGCAGACTTCAGGGAGGGTTTGATCTTGCTGGTTTTCCCATTTTTCTCTGGGTACTTCTTTCCTTGTCAGTGCGAATTTGGTCTCAGCTTAGCTTCTTTCAAGGTAGCAAAATAGCTAAAGTAGTTGCATCATTTACGTTTATAACCCCCAAACACTATCCAGAAGAAGGAAAAGTTCCCTTTCAACAACTTGGCTCTAGTCTGATTGAAGTAAGTCAGATTGAGCATCCAACACCGAACCAGTTATCCCAAAGGGATCATATTTTATGGGCTTAGACCATTCAGGTTCCATCCTTGGAGTTGAGAGCCGAGTGAATGAAACACACAAACCTCATGACTCCCACACAGTGAGGGGTTGGTGGAATGAATGCCAGGAAGTCAACTAACCATGCCCAATAAAATTACCATTTAGAACTAGTAAGTAGCAAAAGCAGCTTTATGGAAAACACAAATTAAAGAGAAGAAAGACTAGAGGAAATCTTCCAGAGAGCAGAAGGAATTAATTGGCAACAAGAGAGTAATTGGTACATAGAAAAACAGATCACAGAGAGACAATCGATCTGCAAGTGAGAAAACAGAATACACAAAACAAAAATGGCAATCAATAGCAAAATGGAAGGAACCTTCCCACATTAGAAAGGGGATTTCGATAGGAAAGCAGAAATTCAACAGAATACGGTGTGGTAAAATTGTTAAAATCTCAATGGGAAAGAAATGACCGCATATCTCTAGAACAAGTCATTCCCTAATGAGTAGAAATTAGGCACTATACTCTATATATTTCTATATGTGACCTTACTTAGAATCTTCACTATTACAATGCCGTGGGCTAAGTCCTTCGTCTTTACTTGGTGCTTGGTGAAACTGAAGCTGTAAAGGATTCAAACAACACAACCGATGGAATTGCCAAGCTTCCATGTGAACCCAGGCCCACCCAAAAACAACATGGGCACGTTTTCAATTGTCCCATTTAAAAAAGTGAAATGAAAGAACAGCTTGCCAGGAGTTTGCATAAAAAGTAGAACTCTGTCACAACACTGTTGCTGTTGATGTGAACTTGCAATGACCATGGAAACGAAATACTCATTCTACAGATAAGGGAATAAAAACACCGTCCTCTCCTCTCCCCACTGAGTGACTTTCCACTAACATGAGCCAAAATTGGTTTTTAACTAATCCACACTCAGCAAATGAACAGTGTCCTAAAAATGAAAGAATGCCTTCCTCTGTGTTCCTTATAATAGATGGACCAAACAGACAGGTAAATAGTCATAGGCTCCTCCACCCCTAGTAAAAGGATGCATTCAGTACTATTAAGACAAGTTAAAACATGGCAGTGGAAAGATATTTTAGCAAAACTATTTCTAACGATTTCCAACTGCCAAACCACTAGCTTCCTTTAATTTGGGCTTTCCCTTGTTAACGCACAACATTCTGAGTGGTTGGAAAATCTTCAGAGAGAATCCCAGAGAGAAGAAATGTAAGTAAAATGAAACATTTCTTCTTTTTTTAATGCCAAGGAGCATAAAAAATATAGAATAATCTAAACAGGCGTGAGCTTTGGTGCGAAAGAAGATGAGGTACTATATTCTTTCTCTTTCCCAAATCCACCAGCCACAATGCATTGGCTGGGGGAGGAAAGTCTTGGCATAAGATGGCAAGAGTTTGCTTGTGGTGGTGGGTTACCTAGTACTACCACTAACATTGAATGCGCTCTTTTTTCTCAGTTACCACACAGTGATTAAGTAAATGTTTATTGTACACAGACCACTTGTCAAAAAAACAAATGAACACACAAACAAACAAACAAACAAAAAAACCACACAAATTTATCCAACATCAACTGCATGTGCTGTGGGTTGAATCCTTTCTCCCCTCCCCCACCAATTCCTCAGTAATAAATGATAATTAATAATAATAATAATATGACTTTATTTAGAAATAGAGTCATTGTATTTATAATTAGCTAAATGAGGTTGAAGTCGTACTGGGGTTGGGTGGGCCCCTAATTTGACGTGACTGGTATCCTCTCCAGAGTGGGAAATTTGGAATTAGACACACCGGAAGAACACCGAAAATGGAGGCGAAGATCAGAATGATACGGCAGAAGCCAAGGAATGCCAAACGTTGCCAGCAAACCTCCAAAAGCTAGGAGAGAGAACCAATTCTCCCTCACCGCCATCAGAAAGAACCAAGTGTGTTGATATCTTGGGTCTGTGACTTCGTGGCTCCAGAATTGTGGGACAATACCTTTCTGTTGTCTTTAGACACCCAGTCTGTGGTCCTTTGTTATGGCAGCCTGAGCAAACAAATACAGTATTTAACACACTATTCCTTGGGGATGGGGTAGGGGGGATGTCTATGCGAAAATGATTCATTGATGTACACATGGCACCACAATACAGGTGTAAGCAACATATGTACTCCCTGGGTTACACTCCGGGCAAGAATGTATTCAGGGACCCATATCTTCAATCACTTTGAGATCAGGCTGTTTTGGTTTTTGGCACAATAGCCTTAATGAACAGGGCCCAAGACCTTCTCAGGGGCCTGTGGGTATACTTGAGATGGTAATAAACAAAACAAAATATCAGTCTATATAATTACCATCACAAAATGAAAATCAATAAACTTTTGATTGGATATCTATACATGTAACATGTGAATGTGGTTAGTTATGAAGATGATATTCAAAAGAAGTTCTAATATTTGAAAAGTATTTGAAGGCTAGGTTATATTTGGTTCAACATGAACTCCCAAGGCTGTACGATAATTTTCAAGAAACAGAAACCAGGCATAAATTAAACGTAACTCACTAATAGCTCAAATAGTACTTTTGAAGGAAAAATTACACAAAATTTTAAGTGTCAACACTTTACAGCACACATTGATATCTGGTCTGAAGTGTGGTTATGTTTTAATATGCATATATGTGATATTACAAAGGATATCTAAGAATAACAATACCTAGAACAC
The DNA here is from genome assembly GCF_014898765.1 of Herpailurus yagouaroundi. Taxonomy (NCBI): domain Eukaryota; kingdom Metazoa; phylum Chordata; class Mammalia; order Carnivora; family Felidae; genus Herpailurus; species Herpailurus yagouaroundi. The sequence goes on from NW_024412403.1 coordinate 17,223,303, forward strand.
AAGTGGCTCTTAAAATGGAGCATATCAGGGGGCGCCTGGGTTGCTCAGTCAGTTTGGCGTCTGACTTCGGCTCAGGTCATGATCTTGTGGTTTGTGAATTTGAGCCCCGCATAGGGCTCTGTACTGACAGCTCAGAGCCTGGAAACTGCTTCTGATTCTGTGTCTCCCTCTCTGTCTGCCCCTCCCCTGTTCACGCTCTGTCTCTTAATAATAAATAAATGTTAAAAACATTTGTTTTAAAAAATGGAGCATATCAGGGACACCTGGATGGCTCAGTCGGTTAAGCACCTGACTCTTGATTTCTGCTCAGGTCATGATCTCACAGCTCATGAGTTTGAGCCCCACGTCTGGCTCTACTCAGCATGGAGCCTGCTTGGGATGCTCCTTCCCTCTCTCTCTCTGCCCCTGCCCCACTTGCATTCTCTCGCAAATAAGTAAATAAATAAAGAAAAAATATTTAAAAAATAAAATGGATCATATCAAGGGTCAAATGGAATATTCATCAATAAAGCTACCTTTACTCACCTTATAGATTTGTGAAAAACTAAAAACACTTAAAAATGGTAACATTTTATAAAGCGCATAAATTATTAGCAAACTGGAAATGGTTCCCCTTAACCCATAAGATAAGGATTTGAATGGCAAAAGGATTTTCAAGGAAAAGTTATAGAATAAATAAGTCACAGGGATAATAAATACAACGTAGGGAATACAGCCAATAATACGTTAATAACTGTATGGTGACAGATGGTAACTACACTTATTGTGGTGAGCATTTTGTAATGTATATAATTTTTGAATCATGAGAAAGTGGGGGGGGGTGTTGCAGAGAGAGATGGAGAGGGAGAATCCCAATGAGGCTCCATGCTGACAGCTCATGTGGGGCTCAAATTCATGAATCATGAGATCATAACCTGAGCCAAAATTAATATACCCCTGAAATTAATATGTTATGTCCACTATACTTCAACTAAAAAATAAGAAAAAAAATAAGATATTTGCATAATAAACTTTAGATCAAAACCTGAAAACTTTCATGGGTTTTGAAAAAAATATTTGAATAGGGTTCCTCCCCAGATTTTAAATCAATGTGACATGTGGCTAAAATAAGAACTCAAGATTTGTTTCCTAGAATGATTTTCAGTGAAAAAATGTTGACTTTCCAAACTTAACAGAAAGGCCAGAAGACATTCTGGACTATTTCAGTTGAGTGAACTTCATCTTCTTTGAATGTTCTTTGTTACTAATATTTTCATATGTTAGTAACATATGAAATTGTTGGATATATTATCATATATTTCATTGATAAACATTTTTATTTGAAGAAAGTTGCTTTTGTCTCCTTTCCCAAAATGTTTTCTTTGATTAAAATTATGTTGATTTTGAGTATTTTTACTTAAAAAAAGTTATTATTGATATTTGGGTGGCTCCCAATCCCTCTTTCATCTTCCTTCTATTTGAAGGTTAAGCCAGGTTTGAGAAAGTTTGGTATTGGAAGCGAATTAGGGTCTCCTAAACAGAGGAACTCAAGCGAGATCAGAAGGCAGCCATGAGGCATGAACCTTGCAACTTCTTAATGTTGCTGCTGCTTTGAAAAGTCCAACAGGTCACATGGTTCATTCTTCAGGAATCTTGGGTGTCAGTAAAAAGACGTTTATTGATCTGGCTTACTTTCTTTTAGAATGAGGATTTAGACGTTCATTTTTTCAGGTTCCTGAAGTTGAAACTAGTTTCAATGGTGGCCACAAACACATAGTTTCCCCCCCCCCTTTTTTTATAAGTGTTTATTTATTTACTTTGACAGAAAGTGGAGGGGGGGTTGCAGAGAGAGATGGAGAGAGAGAATCCCAAGGAGGCTCCATGCTGACAGCTCATGTGGGGCTCAAATTCACAAACCACGAGACCATGACCTGAGCGAAAATCAAGAGTCTTAGGTTTAACCAACTGAGCCACTCAGGCACCCTAATAGCTTCCCTTTTGGATTCAATTTAGAACTTGTTCCCTCAACCCTTCCAATTACTACATTACACATAGTTCCCACATTATGTCCCTTTTTTCATAAGACACTTAACATGGTTTATGTTTTCTAAAATGAACCTTTACTGATATATAAATTGAAATCAAAATGCATCAATGTATGTCTTTTAAAGATTGAGAAATATATTCTCATAATGTTATTAATAAAACTTCCAAGTGAAATTAGGGATTGATATGAGCTAAAAGCATTTGACTATGGCCCATTTTGTCTGTGATACGGAAATATTGAATGAAGTTTTAAAGATAATGAGAAGTTAAAAAAATAATAATAATAATTGAGAAATAAACTATTTTCTAGAGACTTTTTTAAAATTAAAAAAAATTGTTTTTAAGTTTTACTTAAGTAATCTCTACATCCAACATGGGGCTTAAATTCACAAGCCTGAGATGAAGAATCTCATGCTCCTCCAACTGAGCCAGCCAGGAGCTTCTCCTGAGAATTTTAAAATAGTTTTTAAAAAGCCACTTTTACATCAACTCAATTCATTTTCCAGAAAATTATCATGACTTCACTTAGAAATTCATAAGATTTCCCAGTCATTCTGGGGGAGGAAGAAGGCCTGTGGGGAGAAGAGAAATAATAGTTCACTGCTACCATGCTGCTTTAATTTTTTTAAATGTTTATTTATTTTTGAGAGTGAGAGAGACAGAGAATGAGTGGGGGAGGGGCAGAGAGAGAGAGAGGGAGACAAAGAATCTGAAGCAGGCTCTAGGCTCTGAGCTGTCAGCACAGAGCCCGATGTGGGGCTAGAACTTGCAAACTGCAAGATCATGACCTGAGCCAGAGTCGGACACTCAACTGACTGAGCCACCCAGCTGCCCCCATCATGCTGCTTTCTTTAAAAAAAAAAATCACAAAGACTTCTTGGACATCAGTTTCAATGCAGTTCTGGGTCTCATTAAATCCACAGGACTCTCATTTCACATACACGACCCAGTACTCTATTGATGTTTAAAAATAATGATTCTTATATGTCAATAACATGCAACAAAGTAGAAAATGCTAATGCTTGTAGTTGACTATAATGACTATAATCTCTTTAGATTCCAAGACCAAATTAGAATCTTGATTTCATTCTATTGGTTTGATTAGTCACGTTATCTCCTATGATTGGCAGCCTCTGTTTAATTAGTTTTAAATAATCTTTTCAAGAATGAGCCTACGTATTAGGTGTTGAGTATACTATTTGAAGACACAGTCACGTTTCCAGCATTTGGAGAACAATGAGAAAATACCAGGCTAGGAAAAGGGAACTGCCACACAGACAACTTGGGACAAGCCTTTCTATGACTAGACGTGGCACACCTCCAAGTTACAGGACGCATTTTGGTGTCTCCAGTGAGCATATTCTTGAGTCACTCTTACCTGGAGCTCAGCACTAGAACCTCCCCATGGGCTAAAGCAACTAATTTTATCACTGCCTTTTTCCTTACTGAGTCTAAAGGGCTCTTCTCTAGTGCTCATTTCCTGCCCCCAGATTGGATATTTTCCAAGATGAATGGACTTGACATTTCCAACTCTTTTCATGGAAAACAGTCCTCTATATAGAGCTTCGTTCTATCTTAGGACTTAATGAACATAATCCATCAGAACATATAATCCTATATATCACTACATTTTTCCATATCTGAGTAACTTCGTGTAACAATAACTCCATGAATGGATCTTAATTGTAGAGTCTCCAGTAGAATCTCCCAGCTGGGTCATCTTAATGGTTCCTCAGCTAGCATGGGATCCAAATATATCACAACATCCTTGCTTTCTGTATCTTGAGCAAATGCTAGAACAAGACCACACACACAACGCGTTTGCCAAGAAACAATAAATATAATTAGAGGAAGTGTGGTCTAAATCCATATTTATAAAAGAAACATTTCTAAGTGGGATTCTAATCTACAGACATAATGAATGAAGAGTCTTGTATATTATCTAGTAGCACAGTTTAGTTTCTTGGAGCCAGGATGTCTGGAGAGTCAACATCCCAGAATAGGAACTTTGCTTAAACATTGCATAATTGAAAGCCCATGGAAGTGATTAGCTGCAAACCATAAACTTCCCTGTTCTGAAGGTAACTTTAAGTTTCAAACTCAAAAGTCATAAACTGAGCTTTTAGCTTTCAAGTCTTAAGTTTGTTTTTGTTTTTTTTTCTGTTTTCCAATCATCAAACTTTTAAAAATCCTTGGTGTCCAGAATCAGCTGTCGCATATAGGAACCTTGAACTTTGGAGAAGGCAAGGTATGGCAGAAAAATAATCAGGCCAAAGGGAACAGTCACAAGACAGATAAAATGCATTGACTTGTAACAGTTCAGTTTTTCCAATTTTTAGACATAGTTCAGTTTTTATATAGAGCCTGTGATTTGCATAATCAGCAAATTCTATTTGTGCTTATCCTATTTACTGATTACATTCTGTGTCATTTAGTTAGGGCTGTCATAAAGTACTACAGACTAGGTGACTTAAACAACAGAAATTTATTAGGATGGTGGCAGAGTCTTCTGAGGTCTCTCTTGTTGGCTTGTAGATGTCCAACTTCTTTCTGTCTTCACATGGTCTTTCTTTTGTGCTTATGCGTATGTGTCCTAATCTCCTCTTTAAGTTTATTTTGAGACAGAGAACGTGCACATGTGTGAGCTGGAGATGGGCAGAGAGAGAGAGGGAGAGAGAGAATCCCAAGCAGGCTCTGTACTGTCAGCACAGAGTCCAATGCAGGGCTCAATCCCATGACCCTGGGATCATGAACTGAGCTGAAATCAACAGTGGTACACCCAACCTACTGAGCCACCCAGGCTCCCTACTCTTCCTTTCAGTAATGGAAGTTTACCTACTTGAATTTTCCATAGTTTATTTTACAGGAAACATCATCAGAAAAATTTTGGAACATGTTCTATAGAAAAGAAGAATTGTCTAAATTTATAGAGTCCATGGACCTATTTTGTACACATTTGTCCATAAGAAAAAAGTCCATGACAGTTCAATTAAGTCTTTGTCCCCTTAATTTGCTATTTTAATAGAAACAGATTCTTTCTCATCACTTCATTTTCTTCTGTCTTGCTTATTTTTTTCCTTTTTTAAATGTCTATTTATCTATTTTTGAGAGAGAGAGAGAGAGAGAGAGAGAGAGAGAGAGTGAGAGAGAGTGGGGGAGGGGCAGAGAGAGAGAGGGACAGAGAATCTGAAGCAGGCTCAGTGCTGTCAAAGCAGAGCCCCGACATGGGGCTCAAACTTATGAACTGTGAGATCATGACCTGAACCAAAGTCGGAAGCTTAACTGACTGAGCCACCCAGATCCTCCTGCTTTCTTGCTTTAAATTGGGGAACTTGCCATTTCTTTTAAGAAAGATAGAGAAATGGGGTAGCTTTTTTGTCATCCTTTTATTTTTTTTTTAATTTTTTTTTCAACGTTTTTATTTATTTATGGGACAGACAGAGACAGAGACGGGGGAGGGGCAGAGAGAGAGGGAGACACAGAATTGGAAACAGGCTCTAGGCTCCGAGCCATCAGCCCAGAGCCTGACGCGGGGCTCGAACTCACGGACCGTAAGATCGTGACCTGGCTGAAGTCGGACGCTCAACTGACTGCGCCACCCAGGCGCCCCTTTTGTCATCCTTTTAAATAACGGTAGGTCCACTAAAGCCCTGGCAAAGGAAAGCTCCTTTATGAGATAGTCATAGCTATAGAGCATCAGGGCAAAGGGAAGATAGAAAGATTAGCTGAAGGCACTAAGAATATATATCTTAAGGAAAAGGAAAAAGATGTGTGACAAGGGCTGGAGGCCACAAAAAATGTATAAAAGTATTGAAGGAGACAAAACAGTTAAGGAACGAGATGATGGTCTTAATATTGGATGGGTCGTCATTCAGAAGAAAGGTCAAGCTTATACTAAATGATTGCATAACTGCTCATACAAACCATCAGTAAAAATTAAAGGAAGGTAGGGATTGGTTTAATATAAGATGATCCTTCTAAAACTAGAGCTTTTAAAATAAAGCATAAAGGGTTATGCGTAATGAAACACCTGTCACTGAAATAATTCAAACTGGAACTATATGACATTTCTTCAGCAATAATTTAGAAGATTTACTTAGAGTCCATAGTATTGGCTAACATCAGAATAAATAGCTATTAAGATCATTTGCAATTCATTGATTCTCAGCTCCTCCTCAGATAATTTGGCTGTCTTTTACTATGGTTTCATGGAAAATAACAGGAAGTATTTTATTTATTGCAACATATTAAAATATAGAAATTGTGCCAAAGGAAAAATTATAATATGATTAGATGAACGTCCCTCTTTATAATTACTAAAATGTTGGGAACATGTTTTTTTGTGAAATCTAAGGATCATGATTTTAACTGGTGATAAGGCAATTATTTTATTAAGTTCAAAGGAAGCACATAAAACTGGCTTTTGTAAAATGAATGTTTGAAACATGATTTTAATGGTAATATTTTATTATAAATCATATACATAAATGATACGGTGAAAAAAGAGGATAAAAGTGAATCTTTCTGCAGCTCCAAGAAAAAATAACATTACGAAAATAATGTATTGTAAATATTCAATTACTTTACTCTTTTTTCTCCTAACCCCATGTTCCCATAAGTCTTCCACATGCAGAGTAAAGCTATGCCTCCTAAGTATTCCAGGATAACAGGGAGCTTAGTAATGGACCCTTTTGACAAACACACTATTGAAAAACAATTAGGCTTGAAAATCCAGGTATGGTAGATAAAGGTTTTTCCTAATTTTCTTTGAAATATCAAGAACCTAGAAGTAACAGGTTGTATGTGTATAGCTGCATTCCTTAGTATGACGAAAGCATTGCTTCCACTGTGACAAAAATAATTTTTCAGCATGAGCTTTGCGTTGGTAGAAAAGTATAGACAGTTGGCAATCTAAAAATATCATGTCCATATTCAGATTAATGGAGGTATTTTTTCCTTTACCTCTGCAGTTAAAACCTGGTAAAGATCCTGTTCATTTAAGTAAATGTTCAAAACAACCATTTAATTTTGATGGGTTCATCGTAGTCCTACTATTGACATCGCATTTTTGGTTTTGCGCCTGCTTGTGGTGGCCACATCGCTGTCTGGTAGAGGCGTGGCAATAGGTGGCTGTGGCCTTTGGGCTGGAATGAACCACTCTCTCAGTGGAGGTGGAGCCGAGCCACAGCCACAGCCAGTACAGCAGTTGGACTGACCATTGCTGCTGCAGGATTTGCAGGTGGTTCCTTTAATGCGCCTGGAAACATGGCACCTCAAGTAAAAGGAGTTTCTCAAAGTCTACTAAACCGTCCTTCAGTGGTGGCTATTATAGAGGTGGGCTTAACCCCCCAATGACAAAACGCGAAGCAGTATTAATACTAGGCGTAAGCCCTATTGCCAATAGAGGAAAAGATGCTCATTGAGGGAGGAGGGAGGATCTCCTCACATAGCGGTCGAAATCAGCGAAGCTAAAGATTTACTGAAGGTCAAGCTAAAAAATGAAGAAAATGTGTGATGACTTTGAAGTTCTCGTTAGGGTATGTATACGAGTGCCAGCTTTTTATAATAAAATGCCTCAAAGCTAAAAAAAAAAAAAAAATTCCATTTTTAAAACTAAATGTCCATTTTTTGTTATGGCATGAGGAGGTGATAATTTGGTAGTGTCCAGGCCCAAATTTTCACTTAAACGCAGGATAGCTCAATCATTTTCTTTTAATTGCTTTTTTAAAGTTTGTTGTATTATTTTGTTCGCTTTATTTATTTATTTATTTATTTATTTAGAGAGCCTGCGAGTGGGTAAGAAGGGAGGAGGAAGAGAGACAGAGAGTCTTAAGCAGTCTCCATGTTCAGTGCAGAGCCTCAGGCGGGGCTCAACCCCATGATCCTGGAATCATGACCTGAGCCAAAATCAAGAGTTGGATGTTCAACCAACTGAGCCACCCAGGAGCCCCTCAATCATTTTCTTAATCCCAATTACAAAGCTCTTCTAAGCCAACATTCTCTCCAACCTGCATCCAAGCATCTTCTTCAGTTAGAATTTCATGACAGCAGTATAGATTAGAGACATGGGTAGCTAAAAAAAATGTAGTTATGATCGAGGCCGTCTAGAGATAGAGAAATCTTGGAAGAGGAAAACTTCTGTGCAAATATTAGGTGAGAAAGAAAGAGAGTGTGTGCACTCATCAAAAGTTAGTTTCATGAAAGTGATCTGTGGGGGACACAATCTGCCAGAGCCTCCGTAGGCAATGAGTTTAATGTTGAATGAAATCATTGAAAATGAAACTTGCCTTCCTGTGGTACTATGTAAGCTGAGTGTTTCCCCCTCCATCTTCTGTTCTACTTCTTCTTCCTCTTCCTCTTTTTGATAAGGACTACCAGATAATGTTTTAGACTTTGCTTAATATCAGCATTATTTGATATTTAAATAATTTATATGCTTCAACAATGTATTG
>NW_024412403.1:17231879-17430805 GCF_014898765.1 Herpailurus yagouaroundi
TCTGTCTCTCTCTGTCCCAAAAATAAATAAAACATTGGAAAAAAAAATTAAATTCCAGCTCGTTAACACACAGTGCAATATTAGTTTCAGGTGTAGGGTTTGGTGACTCATCACTTCCATACAGCACCTGGTGCTCAGCACTTACGTCAATATTGATATGTTTTATTTCTCAAAGAATTGTCCTTATCATTGAAGTCTTGTCGGCATAAAGTTGTTTATCTATTCCACTATTACACTTGTATTATTTTTTCAAATATAACTTATTGTCAATTTGGTTTCCATATAACACTCAGTGTTCATCCCAACAGGTGCCCTCCTCTGTGCCCATCACCCACTTTCCCCTCCCCCCCCCACCCCCATCAACCCTCAGTTTGTTCTCAGTATTTAAGAGTCCCTTATGGTTTGCCTCCCTCCCTCTCTGTAACTTTTTTTTGTCCCCTTCCCCTCCCCCATGGTCTTCTGTTAAGTTTCCCAAGATCCACATATGAGTGAAAACATATGGTATCTGTCTTTCTCTGTCTTAGTTCACTTAGCATAATACCTTCCAGTTCCATCCACGTTGCTGCAAATGGCAGGATTTCATTCTTTCCCATTGCCAAGTAGTATTCCATTGTATATATAAACCACATCCTTATCCATTCGTCAGTTGATGGACATTTAGGATCTTTCCATAATTTGGCTATTGTTGAAAGTGCTGCTATAAACATTGGGGTACAAGTGCCCCTATGCATGAGCACTCCTGTATCCCTTTGGTAAATTCCTGGCAGTGCTATTGCTTAGTCATAGGGTAGTTCTCTCTTTAAATTTTTGAGGAATCTCCACACTGTTTTCCAGAGCAGCTGCACCAGCTTTCATTCCCACAAGCAGTGCAAGAGGGTTCCCTACACTTGTAATCTTAATAGGATTTGTAATGAAATCCCTGATATAATTCCTGATATTAATGATTTTCTATTTTCTAACTTGCTTTTCCTTTGACTGGTCCTGCAGAATTTTGTCTTTGTCAATTAGTCTATCATCTGCTTATTTAGAAAGCAAATTTATGTATTTTTAATACCTGCTATATTTATTGTTTTCTTCCTTTTACTTAATTTGCATATACATGACTCATCTTTTTCCAGCTGCAGAAGATGGAAAATTCTATCATTGATTTTCTTTTCTTTTTTTTTTTTTAATGTTTATTTACTTTTGAGAGAGAGAGAAAGAGAGAGACAGAGCATGAGCAGGGGAGGAGCAGAGAGAGAGGGAGACACAGAATCTGAAACATGTTTCAGGCTCTGAACTGTCAGCACAGAGCCCGACGCGGGGCTCAAACTCACAAACTGTGAGATCATGACCTGAGCCGAAGCCAGACGCTCAACCGACTGAGCCACCCAGGCGCCCCCTATCATTGATTTTAAACTTTCTTTTTTTCTTAAAACATTTATAGCTAGCTATTTCCTCCTCAACACCATTTTAGCTGTATCCCACACATTTTGATAAGTTGTGCTGTGATTGGATTCGATTCAAACTCTTGAGGTGAGCACAGCCTGATGTATAGAGAAGTTGAATCACTATGTTGTACACCTGAAATGAATATGACATTGTGTGTCAACTATACTCAAATTTTTCAAAAAAGAATTACATTCGAAATCTTTTATAATTCCCTTGTGATTTCTTGTTGTATCATATTAATTATTTTGAGAGGCGTGATTTAGCTTCCAAAATTTTGGGACTATTCTGGTTATCATTGTAATTGATTTCAAATTTTTAAATTTATGTATTTATGTATTTATTTACATATGAATATACATATTTATGTATTTAGAGAGTGCAAGCAGGGGAGGGGCAGAGGGAGAGAGAGAATCTTAAACAGGCTCCACGCCCAATAAGGAGCTCGCTCTCAGGACTGTGACATGATCGCCTGAGCCAAAATCAAGAGTTAACCACTTATTAATGGACTGAGCCACCCAGGTGCTCCAATTGATTTCAAATTTAATTTCATGGTTGTCAAAAACTACCCTGTCTGATTTTAGTTGTTTGCCATACATATTGGAATAGATGCTTTTCATTTACCACAAGAAAATTACAGTTAATATTGCACTGCTTCATGTGGAATGTGAGAACCTTGAAATAATGTTATGTATACATCCCCATTCTATGTCTTAATAGTGTCATAGATTTTCAATCTACTCATACTATCAATCTCAAATTTCAATGTTGTGATTTTAGTGTTAAGCCATCGATTTTGTTAAAAATAGTGAGAGAAAAAAACATAGTCTCTTTTCTGATGGTCTTCATTTCTTCCTATAGATCTGTATTTCCATCTGGTGTCATTTTATCGCGGTCGAAATAATTCCATTTAGCATTTCTTATAGTGCAGGACTTGCGAAATGGATCTTCTTGGCTTTTGTTTACCTAAAAATATATTTATTTGGCTGTGGTAGGTTAATTTGACGGGATGTAGGAATTGGAGTTGAAAACTTTGTTTTCATTTTCATTAATTTAAAGTAAAGATCATTAAAAGTTTGTCTTCTCATGAATTTAAAGATCATTAAAAGTTTGTCTTCTCACTTTCACTGTTTCTATTGGAAGTCAGCCATTATTGATATCTTTGTTCCTTGAAAAATTCTGTCTTTTTTTCCCCTGGAAAATATATAATATGTATATTTATCTTTGGTTTTCTATCAGTTTGACTGTGATGCATTTAGGTATAGTTTTCATTGTTCCTGTCGTGGAGTTGGCTAAGCTTCTCATATCCGTAGGTTAGTGTTTTTCTCCAAATTTGAAATGTTTTTGACTACTACATCTTTAAAATTTTTCTTCTTTATTCTTTTCTCTCTTTCTGGAATCTAATTACATGTATATTAGATGTGTTGATATTGTTTGATAAGGGCCTGCGGCTATAATTAACAATTTTTCTTGATTTTTAAGATTGAGTAATTTCTGTTGATGTTCTTTAAAAACATTAACCCCTTGTTCTGTCATCTTCAGTCTGTCATGAAGTTCACCCAGTAGATTTGTAATGGACGTTGCCCTTTAAATAAATAAATATTTTTGTAAATTTTAGACTTACAAAAGCAAATTGAAAATACGGTACCATGTTCCTATCTAACTTTTTACATAATTTCTATTATTTACATATTAGACTAGTATGGTACGTATGTTACAATTAATGAAAGAAATAAAACATGGTTGTTAACTAAAATCAATACTTTATTCAGATTTCTTTAGTGTTCACCTAGTATTCTTTTTCTGTTTCAGGGTCTCATCCAGGACATTATAATATGTGTATCTGTCATGTGTTCCGAGGCTTCTCTTCTGGGCTATGATGATTTCTCGGACTTTACCTGGTTTTTGTTGGCTTTGACAGTTTTGCGGAGTACTGGTTAGTTTTACTGAAGGACGCCCCGCTACTAGAATTTATGTGATGTTTTTCTCACGAATAGATTGAGATTGTGGATTTGAAAAAGAAAAAGGTTAAAATTATTGGTTTCGTCATACCGTCTCAGGACTACATGATCAAAATGATTCATGAGTGTTGATATTGACTGCAATCACTTGGTACCTGCCCAAAGTGGCGTTTGTTACACTTGTCCACTGTAAAAAGTTACGCTTCACCGCTGCTTCCATACTGATTATTTGAGAAAAATCTGTGTGCCGCCCACACAGTTACGCCGTTCCTTTAGGGTGGGGTGCCTACGTAAACTATTTGGAATTCTTCTTCATGAGAGAGTTCTTACTTTTCTCCCATGTGTTTATTCAATCATTTCTTTATATCAGCTTGGAATCATGGATATGTATTTTATACTTTAGGTTTTAATCTAATATTACTTAATTTATTTTGTTACCCAAATTGTTCCAGCTTTAGACGTTGGAAGCTCTTTCAGTTGATTGTCCAATATATTTATTTTAGTCATCGTGTATATTGTCCTTTTCAGTTCTTTGAAGTTTTTTTGATTTTCCCTTGAGACCCCTCTTTGCTAAATAATTATGACCATTACTTCCTTCATATCATGACACACTTATACAATAGTTGCCTTAAATTGCCTATCATCCAATTCTAACATCTGCATCATTTCAGGGTCCTTTTAAATCGATTGATTTGTGTCTGGACTATGTGCCACTTTTTCCTCATTCTTTGCATGTCCAGATTTTTTATTGCATAAATAATATTGCCAACAATATTTTTAGAGACTTGGAATTCTATTATTTACCTCTGAAGAGTGTTAATTTTTGTTGTAGTTTGCTATTTGAATTACTGAATCATTGGTAAGAGACCAGTCACTTTTCTTCTGGAGGCTTTGTTTTAGGTAGGCTATATCTCTTTCAAGTTTAGCACATAGTATTTTCCTACCATATAACCTTTCTGGGATTTTCATGAAGAGGCTGAGATGTCACCAAGATGTTCTTACTTAGCAGGATTCCAATTTGAAACTTTATCTCTCTCAATGAAAAAAAAATGGTACTACATTTTCCTTTTCTAGTTTGGGTTATTATGGATTTGTCTGGTTATTTCTGGATTCTTCTGTACATATTCAATCCAGGGTCAGTCAAGAAATTGAGAACAGTTTACATGCAGATTTCACATAGATTTTCAGGCTTCTCTTTTCTGTGACTAACTTCCTTTCTGTGATTTCTTCTCTCAGTTTGAAGTCATCGTAGCCCCAGATCTGTCCCTCCATACCTCAATTGAAAATAAAAGTGTTTGGTTCCAGGTGGACTTTGGGGTCCTTCACAGGGAAAGAACGTATAAATAACAATCTCACTACAGCCATTCTCTTTTTTAAGGGCCAAACCTCAAATAGTTTTGCCCACTCATTTTTTAGTGTCCAGGTCCTTCAAATATATATATGTTTGGTATATATGGTGTATATATGGTATATATATATATATATATATATATATATATATATATATACACACACACACACACACACACACACCATTTGGTTACTTTTTCAATGATATTGAGAAATATCTTCTAAAAAACCTGGGGTACCCAGTGAAAGTCTGAACAATTAGCTTTAGTCATAGAGGTTTATGGTAACCAATGCAGTTTCTGCAAAGACATAAAATGGTATGGGTGAGAACTTCTAACATATGTTTTGCAGAGAGCATGAAAGAAATGCTGGCAGATTTCATAGCTCAGCTATTGGGTTTACCCTCTGCAGCAAAATATACATATTTTTCTGTTTTTATTTAAAACCACCAACTTTGCTACCTGGATGATGTGAGAACTGCAGCATGTAAAGTGCTGTATAGGTTCAGAGAATTAAAAAAAAAAATGGACACATGGGTTTGAATCATTAATCTGTTATTGCTAGCTAGCTTTATAACCTCAGAAAACTTTCAAAGTCTCTTTGAGCTTTATGTTCATCACCTATAAACAGGGAAAAAAAAACTATTCATGACATAGTTTTGAAAAGAAGACTCAATCCTGGAATCTAATATGGCACCCCGGAGTAGCTCCCATTTCCAAACATAGGCCATAGTATCCTCTTCTGAGCTAACTGTAAGTTACGGAAAGAATTGAAATTTTTGGTTTTTAATTTACATGATTAATTCCAAAGAAGTTTGACAAGCTATGTGCTTTTGGCCTGTGTTGCTAGTCTTGCTGATAAATGCTTTACAAACTAGGAGGACTTAATCCTATACCTGGGTCTCAGCCAGCTGCTGAGGAAGCAGGAAACAAAGTCCAGCTCCCAGATTGGGAGGTTATCAAGTGTAGGCAGGGTGTCAATGTCTACTACTTGGCGGGGAGGAAGGAGTTGGTTGGATAAAGAAAAGTCTGAGAAGATAATGGATTCATTTGAAAATGATTCAATATTTAATAAACATGTACCTTGGTCACATATTCTAATTCAGGATGCTCTTAAGCAATGAGATTTTTAACTGAAGAGGAAAATTGGTGAAAATATTTTAAAAGTTAGAACTCACATGGCATTATTCACATACCAGAATTACTGAGGCTATATCCTAAAGTAACCACATTATCTCCCTTTGGTGAAAAAGTAAAATTTAATAAATAAGAAAAAAATATGGATATGAGAGCCACTTAGGATGAGATACAGCTGTGGAAGACAAAATAAAGATGAATCCTCAGAAAATTCTAGGATAAAGCAACATTCAAAACTGCATAGAATCATTTGGTAAATTTACTAGAAACAGCATGGATAACCATATTTATTTTCCATATATTGCATATTCATTTGTTTAAATAGGTTAAGACTGGTGTATCTTGTTTTTCTTTTGTTGTTGTTGTTGATGTTTTAATTATTGCAGCCATTTAAATATATGAAGATAAAAATTCTGTGTTATCTTGGGGCACTTGGGTGGCTGTCTCAGTCTGTTAAGCATCCAGCTTTGGCTCAGGTCATGATCTCATGGTTGGTTTCTGGGTTTCTAGCCCCATGTCAGGCTCTGTGCTGATAGCTCGGAGTCTGCTTGGGATTCTCACTTTCTTCCTCTCTCTCTCTCTGCCCCTCTCCTGTTCTCTCTCTCTCAGTGTAAATAAATAAACTTAAAAAAATCCATTATCCTAAAAGGAATTTGGCATACACTTCTTGGTTTGAAATATCCTGACATTAGGAAAAGCCTGCTACTCTCTGTTTAAAAATATTTACTTAAAAAATCTTAAAAATGTTATTTTTTAAGTGTTTGTTTATTTTTGATAGAGAGGGATCAAGAGCAGGGGAGGGGCAGATAGAAAGAGGGAGACACAGAATCTGAAGCAGGTTCTAGACTCTGAGCTGTCAGCACAGAGCCTGATGTGGGGCTGGAACTCATGAACCAGGAGATGCTTAACCAACTGAGCCACCCAGGCGGCCCTTAAAACAAACAAACAAACAAACAAACAAACAAAAAACTTACGATCATTGGAAGAAGATATTTATTGTAAAGAAAGGAAAAATCAATAAAATCAGTAGTAAATTTTAAGTAGATGAGGACGAAGTATATCCCTATCTTGATTGCTACGGAATATTCAATCTTTTCCTGAGTGCTGGAACATAGATCAAGGACTGCTTACAAAATGAAAAAAATGGATGAATGAATGAAATATATATAGTTTCATTATGACAGAATTGTGAGTGTTGTATTGATGGAAAATTAATTCCTACCTATTTCCCTGTATTTTATTTCTACTCTTTCACGGTCAGCAAAAACGAAACTAAGACTATTGCCCTAAAAGCGAAGCTGACAGATACCAACTCCTAAATTGAAAACACACAATCCAGAGATGACCTTATGCAGATTTGCATGGTGGTACAGACAGAGTGGCGTTTTCTCTCTATCCCCGAAACAAGAGATTTATGAGAGACAAGAGGTAGGAAATATATTTTATTCCCAAGCCTAGAACAAGCCCTACAGGAGAAGGAGGCCAATATTTGAGCCCATCCTACTGTCCAAGGGATATTAGACAGAGCAAATCTGTGCTTCAACACTTCTCACACCCACTTAACAACAATTTGAATCAAAAAACTAATAGATGTGTCATAAACTACAAATTGTATGATTTGTGCACAGTTCTTCCTTCCCTTCCCACATGGGTCACTGTGAATGGAGAAGATTCTCCACCTCATTCATGTTGGTGATTTGAGTGATGAGAGGGATCCAAGAAGGGCACGAAGTAAGCAGAGGTGACAGGAAGGGGATTTGCAAGGCAAGTTGAAAAGACCTACATCCAGAGAAGCAGGATAGGAGCCATGATGGGACTCAGAAGAGAGATATGTTAGAGCAGAATTGGCATCCTCCACTCATAAATCTAAAGTGGGTTGGATGTTCTCTGGGTGAGATTGGGAATTAGACCTTGTCTCTGAGCGTGAATCTCATTCTGGGTCTTTCTACTATCTTCTTTCTCTTTTCAGAAACATGACAGTTGCTGGCTCTGAACTTTTGGGTAGGTAAATGATATCCGGGGAGTTGGACGTTTGGAAATGTAGTTTTGCCTAAAGTCATGCTGATTCCTCCAATAAGTCTCATCTATAAGAAAAGATAATATCTTGATTTGCCCCCCATTTGACTCTTATTTTTACTTCTAAATTTAATTTGTATTTGAAAGTGGGGTAGACAGAGAAAGGATGATTGAATCTGACCTTTATATTGTAGTATTTACCTACTTTTTTATCCCAACTTTTGCCATACTCCGTTGGGCTCGGAGTGTACTTTACCACTTCGTTTAAGCTGGACTTGGCCATACGATTGCTTTGGTGAGTGAATAGGAGAGGAAGGCCTAGTGGGACAGTGAAAAGACCTTAAGGGCTGCCATGTATTTTTTATTCTCCTCCCAGATTTCAGCCATCCACTGTGAGAAGAGCAGATCCCAGTTACCTGCTGGGTCCTGGGGCCTGTGGGAGCAGACTTGAACTTACCATACCTTCTGTAGCTGGTTTGCCCTGGCTGACCCTGCACATCCATGAAAAAAATAAATGTTTGTGTTGTTTTAAGTCAGTAAGACTATAAGGTTGTTCATTATGCAATTAAAACTCCTACAAAGAGCCTGGAACCTCAGAGGCAATGCCAAGGAGTTGCCAGGGAACCAAGTGTGTACTAACAAGTGAGTTCCAGCGTCGTGCCTGCCAAAAAGCAAAAGAGAACAAGAAGCAGGCCTCTCCCTTCCCACCACCAATGGATGAACAATCACCTAGAAGAACTTGTCCTTTTTTTTGGCAGCCTGGAGACTTATAAACCTTGACGGGGTAGGGCAGAACTGGGAGGGACAGACCAACATGGAGTTGTGAGCCAGCGTGCCACTGACAGACAATTCTGATTTCATCTAGGAACTCTCCAAAAAGGACAAATGGAAGAACCATAATGAGGTAGTTTAAGGAAAACAGAGGCCTCAAGTCAGAAATTACATTGAGAAATTTAGAAATAATTTCCAGAAATAAAGAAAACATATCACTTTGACACACCCAAATAATAAACTGTGAATCATCTGCTCAGCACATTTTTAAGCAAATTACAATATCCCAAGTCTCACAGTCTTTAGATGTCCCAAAGAAAGAATTTCCTACAGTCACTTACAAGGGAAAGAATCGAAGGCCAACTACTACGGCCATAACTTGTCGGTTTTCAGTGGTAACTGTTTATCTGACCTGTTTCATGTCTGCTCATGTGCTCAGCCATCTTTGTCTTCTTGGTGTGAGATTCACTGCCATCTCTCAGTGAGCCTGGGTATACTGAGGTCTTTTGGGGGTCTTACATATTATCAGGAAATGTCAAAGAATATTGTTCCCATCGAACAGGTCAGAGACCATATTTCTTTTAGGTAAATCTGTAGGTGTAGAAATCACACCTACATAGAGATTTTTCATTTTTCTTTTGGAGATGTATTCCCTTTCTGTGCACTGCTTTGTCAGGGAAACATTTTCCTAAGGGTATAGAAGGTGTTTCTTAAATATTGCCATATTGACTGCTATGGGCTGAATGTGTCCTCCTAAAATTCATGTGTTAAAATCCTAATGCCCTACACGATGGTATTAGAAGATGGGGTCTTCGGGAGGCTCTGCTGTCATGAACAGATTGGAGCCTTATAAGAGGATTCAGATTCTTAGCCCCTTCTTCCATGTGAGAACACAGCAATAAGACACTGGCTATGCACCAGGAAGAGTCATCGTTAGAGTGCAACTATACTGGTGCCTTGATCTTGTACTTCCCAGCCTCCAGAACTATAAGAAGTAAGTTTTTGTTGGGGTGCCTGGGTGGCTCAGTTGGTTAAGCATCCGACTCTTTGTTTTGGCCCAGGTCATAATCTCATTGTGAGTTCCAGCCCCACGTCAAGCCTTATGGGACAGTGGGGAGTCTGCTTGAGAGTCTCTCTCTCCCTCTCTCACTCTCTCTGCCCCTCCCCCCTCATTCTCTCTGTCTCTCTCTCAAAAATAAATAAATAAAGTTAAAAAAATTAGAAATAAGTTTTTGTTGTTTATAAGCCACCCAGTCAGTGGCACTTTGTTATAGCAGCCTAAACTGTCCAAGACATTGGCACAGCCCCATTCTTTGGAGTTCATGTCTCACTGCCCTTTTAGTAAGATGTTGAGTCACTTCCATCAATCCTATTTTCAATTCAATAACCTACATTTTACCTCACCTCTTTTATCCTCTGTTTGAAGAAAAAAAAATAAGCTCTTCTTCCCCAGATGAATCACATTTAAGCTTCTGGGCATTCGAAAACAATATAAATAATAGTCAATTTACTCCCATGAGGCACAGGGGCTCATTAAGAAAATTAAGAACACACACGAAAAAATCTCAACAGTCACCATATGCTATGTTGGCAAAAGTAAGCCTATTTATCATTCTATCATCAGTAACATCTAAAATATTAAGCAGATCAAGCATTTTAGAGTTTCACAAACTAAGTAGAAAAAAGAATATAAAGTGCTTATTAGAGCATAATTGAGAAATTTCTGTTTCCAGTCAAACCTTGAAGGTAATGCCACCATGGTCTGAAATGCTTCTGTTGTTGTAACACTCGTTTCAAATGTCAGTGTCTGAACCACGTCATTGCCAACTCCATCCCTCTAGGAATCCGCCTAGGTGTTGGCCCTGGTAAGTTCAGAAGAAAGGTCCGTCAGCACTGTTGGCTGAGCAGATGAGGGCAAATAAATATTCTTACTCTGCTCCCTGAATGTGACAACTGTGTTGTGAAATTAATGTCCCCATTTCAAGAACAACATCACCCAAACTTACCTCTTTTAGTCTCAAGAGGAAGCTATCTAAAAATGCTTATTTTGTTGGTCATTTAAGAATTCAAACAAGAGAAAGGAGAAACTTTGGGGATTGTGAAATTACAATTTTATTGTTCTTAATGGAAATGGAAGGGAGCCCAATGAGTGTCTGAAGATTAGTCATCAAGTGTCAAAATGTGGCTATACCATATCAAGAAGTCTTTAAAAGAAAATGGAATTTTGTTATCGACTACTCACTGTTGTACTTTTCACTAAGCTGTCTCAAAATATTTTGCCAAATATGGAGCATTTTTAGTAGTCTTCTTTTCAAGTTTCTGTCAAAAATATTTTGTTGAGTTGAAAAGATATGTGATGTGTATTCTAAGATGTGTAGTATGGCATCTAAATAAGCACCAACGACGTCAATTATGTAAGCATAGCTAATCAAGATATACAGAATCTTAGATACAGCAGAAAATAAATCAGCACGTTCAAGAGGTAGGTCAGATCTGTCTGATTTTACGGGAGCTTGGAGTGTTTGGAATACATGTAGAAATGCAGCAATGTAGAGGCCAAAATGATGTCTTCTGGTACTTTACATAAATATATTTCCTTTACTGTAGTCTTGAATTTCAGACAGAGCTTCAAAAACAAACCAGTGTAACAAAAAACAAACCAAGGCCAAGACTACATAGCCTTTTTCTCTAACACTTCCCATTTACAGCTCTTTAAAAAGAGCAAGGTTATGCGACACCTGGTTGGCTCAGTTAAGCGTCTGACTCTTGGCTTTGGCTCAGATCTTTGGTCATGATCTCATGGTTTCCAGAGTTCCAGCCCCACATGGCTCCATGCTGACAGTGTGGAGCCTGCTTGGGATTCTCTGTTTCCCTCTCTCTCTGTCCCTCCCCCCCACACACACACTGTCTATTTCTCTCTCAAAATAAATAAATACACTTAAAAAAGATAGAAAGAGCAGCGTTAGTGGGTTCTCATGTGTGATAAATGCTACAGGTATGCATGTGCGTGAGAGAATGTAAAAGGTTGGGAAGGTGCCATTGACCTCAAGAATTATTTCTTTCTCCTCTGGGTAGCCATTCAGAGTAGCAACTTTCATAGAGCAAAGCCCACTAAGACTGTTTCTGCATCCAAGGGAGATAGGGGCGGAAGAAATATAGGAGGAAGGGAAGAGAAAGGGGACATCATCTGCACAGGAGTGTTTGCTATCTCTCTGACATTTAATTACTTAAATCGTTGGCTTTATCCTGCTAGATCTGTGAAGATATTTCTCCAACAGTGGAAGACAAGTACGTCTTCTATCACCTTGTTACCCTTACAGCAGGATTCATCCAGCTAGCTTGATTTTATAAGCTCAAAGTAATGTGTGTTCTGTTATTTACAGCTGGTGGGGATGCCTTTTGGATGAAACTTAAATGGACTTTCCAAGAGTTAGTAAATGAGTGTTATTGTTACTTAATTCCTCGGGGCCCAAAAGATACATCTAAAATAGTTATTGATGAAATAAAAAAAAAAATCTTTACTACCATCTGTGATAAACCTATAAATCAACAGTGCTGTCATTCATGACACAGACACTGGGCAACAAAATCAACTCCAAAGAACACAGGATGAGAAAGTATTATTTTATTAAACAATTGACCAAGAAACATGTATTCACTGAGTCCAAAAATACTGTAGAAGTTTATAGAAATACATACAATGAAATAAGTGAAAATAAAAGATAATGTAAGTGTCTATGGAGTAGGTTGACCACTCAAGGTGGCCCGATACAAGAATTGGCATGACTATTCATATATATTCAGGAAGCCTGAGGTGAAAACAACTGTAAGTAGCCTGGATGTATACAATATCCTCTTATTATTTTTAATGAGTCAAATATAATAATTACATATTGGTGAAGTCAGTAAATGCTAAAATGAGAAATTCCATTGCTACTACCTACCAGATTGAATTTATTAAGACAGGAAACTCACCAAAAAATCAGGGCTTTTAAAATACCATTTTGAAAAAAAAAAGAAAGAAACATTTATTTATAGGAGGAAACTGCAGATAGGGAGGAGGAACCAAGAGATCGTTCACATTTATTTGGCCATAAACCCCTCTGAGGTACAGATGAGGGTAAATTTTGTTGAGTTTCTCCTCACAGAAAAATGTAATTCAAACAATTAATTTGGCTTTGTAGAACTGAATATAAAATGGTGCTTCCAGTCTCATTTAAAAATAATTTTAACAATTTCAAAATTGCTAAGTCTATGCAATATAGTGAAAAATGCTTTATGGATGTTGCCAATTTTGTAAGAACATGATCTTAATTTTTAAAAAATTTTCATCCTTTGTGTTAATTTTATCGCTTAGGAAGAATGTAAATAAAGACAGCTAAATTATGTAGAGAAGATTTAAAATTCTCTTAGTTAACTCAAAAAGCTCAGCACGTTGCTCACATAATAATTTCCTATTTTTAATTATAAGTGTAGGAATGCTATTGCATTGTACTGAGATCTTATGTGAAGGAATTGCGTTTATTTTCAGTGCTCTTAATGGAAGCTACATATTCTTCCTGTGAGCTCTTTCCTTTGCTGCACACGTTCACACACTCCTGCTGCCCAATTTCATATCAGAGTTGCCGCATCCTTCTGCTGTGTACATCCTTGAAAAGATCCCCTCTTAAATGCCGTAAAACAAAGATGAGGGATGGCGTAACATTTTCAAGCAAATGAGACACAGACATCACTTCAAGGCTTTTTTTGAAGAGTGAACAAAAACTCACACCTACAGGGTTTTGTTGGCAGCCTAGAAGTCACATAGCTGATATGCAAACAAGAATAGAGATAACTAAGGGCAGGAACAGGTTTAATGACTACTAGTGATTTCTCTTTTCACTGCATTATCATCCTTCCTCTTCAAAGTCACCCTCTTTGGGAAAATATCTTGGTTAGAAAATATCATGTTAGTCAACATACATCTTTAGGAATATTTACATTATAATGGCATTTTAAACTTAGATGAGTTATTTACTTATTTAAATGTGTATTTATTTATTTTGAGAGAAAAAGAGGGAGTGGGCAAGGGAGGGATAGAGAGAGAGGGAGAGAGAGAGAATCCTAAGCAGGCTCTACTAGGTCAGCTCAGAGCCTAATGTGGGGCTTGATCCCACAAACTGTGAAATGATGACCTGAGCCTAAATCAAGAGTTGGATGCCTAACTGACTGAGCCACCCAGGCACCTTTGGGTAATTTATTTTATATTGGTGAATTAAGTATGAATGTGCATGCGTGTGTGCACACACACACATACACACACACACACACACACACTTTGACGTGGTTTGATGAGAAATTTCCAGAGATAATCATTTTTCTTAGATAGGAATGACACTGCTATGTTGAAACTAGATAAAGAACTCACACACAGTCAGATGTAACCTGCAATAGAGTATAGCACTATGTAGAAGAAAGTGCTCAGAATTTGGAGTCAGATGCTCCTGGATTCAAATTCTGCTCTATTATCCTAAAACCTATTGACTCCATTCCTTATTTTATTTGTTTCCTACTTCCCTTACTCCCTCTCTACTACCTTCTGTGTCTCCTTTTTTTCACTCCTTCATTCCCCTTTTCTTTACTTCTTTCCTTTCTGAAAAATTTGGCCGAAAAGCTGTTAGGCACCCAAAGTGAGAGAGAGGACCTGGCCTGGCAAGGGTCGGGGCCCAGAGAAAAGTGACTGAGAGGGGAAAGGTCCAGCAAGGTCAACAGATTAGGTACACATAGGAGGGCTGAGAAGTAAGTAAATGTGTTGAAGATAGTGGGAGCCAGCCTTGTCACAATCAGAGAGGTGAGGTTAAAAATAAGGTGTAATCATTGTGGACAACAGTATGGAGGTTCCTCAAGAAACTAAAAATCGACCTACTTTACAATGCAGCAATTGTACTATTAAGTATTTATCCAAAGGATAAAAAAATACAGATTCAAAGTGGTATATGCACCCAATGTTTACAGGAGCATTATCCACAATAGCCAAACTATGCAGAGCCTAAATGTCCATTGACGGATGAATGGATAAAGATGATAATATATAGATATGCCCACATATACAAAATGGAATATTATTCACACTCATACGTGGAATTTAAGAAACAAAACAGATGAACACATGGGAAGGCAGGGGGAGAGAAGAGAGGGAAACAAACCACAAATGACTCTTAACGATACAGAACAAACTGGGTTGATAGAGGGAGATGGGTGGATGGTGAGCCAGATGGGTTGATGGGTACTAAGGAGGGCACTTGTGATGAGCACTGAGTATTGTATGAAAGTGATGAAACACTGAACTCTAGTCCTGAAACCAATATTGCACTGTATGTTAACTAAAATTTAAATTAAATAGAAGGAAAATAAAATAAGGAAGGGGGAACATTAAAACTTGTGTTATGGTGCTAGATTGGAATCAGAAATATTGGCATAAACGCGTAGTTTTCAATATAAATGGATAATAAGGCAGACCCCCAAATAGATATAGATATAAAAATGCGTGTGTGTGTGTGTGTGTGTGTGTGTGTGTGTGTGTGTTCTCCAGCTCTGTTCACTAAGAGGGCCCTTGGGCTGTGTTGCTCAGTGGCAATAAGCAAACCTAGACTCATGACCTTGGTTTCTAAACACTAATCCTGATTAGCAGGAACAGGAACTTCTTGGAAAAGTTGCTGTCCCTAGGGCCAGGTCAGGAAAAGTACAAGAAGGAGCATCTTGTTTGATATGAAGATAATAAAGTACTCGAAGAATGTGGGGACATGTCAAAAGGACACAGAACCCAGCTTTAAGGGGTTCCACTGGCCAAATATGGGAAAATGTATGGTATCTTATTATATCCCTTTGAATCAAATTGAAATCTACAAGTGCACTATTAAATAATAAATAATTAGTTAAATGGGAGAAGAGATAGTTCTTTCTTAGAGTGACCAGTTGTATACATAAAAGGAACGATGAAATTAGAATATGACCATGTGAAAATGATCATATCTTCTTTTTTCCCCCAAGTTTTTATTTAAATTCCAGTTAGTTAACATACAGTATAATATTAGTTGCAGGTGTAGCATTTAGTGATTCATCACTTATGTACAACACCTAATGTTCATCACAGTAAGTGCCCTCCTTAATGCCCATTATCCATATAATCAATCCCCCGCCCACCTCCCCTCCTATAATCATCCGTTTGCTCTCTATAGTTTATACCTTGGTTTGCCTTTCCCTTTTTCCCCCTCCTATGTTCATTTGTTTTGTTTCTTAAACTCCACATATAAGTGAAATCCTACGGTATTTGTCTTTCACTGACTGACTGAATTTCACTTAGCATAATACTTTCTATCTCCATCTATGTCATTGCAAATGGCAAGATTTCATTGTTTATTATGGATTTTTTTTATTGAGTAATATTCATATATACATATGTATATGAATCTTCTTTATCCATTCACCAGTGGGTGGACATTTGGGCTTTTTCCATTATTTGGCTCTTCTTGATAATACTGCTATGAACATCGGGGTGCGTGTATTCCCTCGGATCAGTATTTTTGTATCCTTTGGGTAAAAACCCAGGGTGGTCCTATTTTTAACTTTTTGAGGAAACTCTACACTGTTCTCCAGAGTGGCTGTCCCAATTTCCATTCACACCAACAGTGTAAAAACTTTTCTCTTTCTCTGCATTCTCGCCAACACCTATTGTCTCTTAGCGCAACACCTTCACAATTCATCTATGTTGTAGCATGTCTCATAATTTAATTCCTTTTTAAAGCTGAATAATGTTCCACTGAATGAATTACTATGTACATTTCATTTATTTGTTCATCTGTCAGTGGGCATTTGGGCTGTTTCCATCGTTTGGCTATAGTACTATGAACATGAGAGTAAAAATATCTGTCCTAATCATTGTTTTCAATTCTTTTGGCTTTTTATCTAGAAGTGGATTTCTGGATCATATGACAATTCCGTGTTTAGTTTATTGAGGGATCATCATACTATTTACCACAGTACCCGCACCATTTTATATCACCACCAGCAACTCACAAATGTTTCCACTTCTCTACATCCTCACCAAAACTTGTTTCCTTTTTCTTTTTCACTTGAGACAGACATATTTACTTGTTTAATCCTTGAAATCCCGAAAATAGAAACATTTTTTTTACAGAACAATAAGGAACCAAATAGACCATCTCCTCTGTGACTACTACCTTCTCTTGTTAGTCATTCAGCAGTGTGTTGAACACATGCTATGAGCCAAGCACTCTCTCAGTTATAAAAAATAATTAATGATTTGTTGGCCTAACGCTCATGAGAATCTGAATCATCACTAATGACTGTTATCAGGAGCCGGGTATCAGTGTTACCTTTGATGCCAATATATACATCAAATATTCACTTCTGATTAAAAGCCTGCATTGAAATTTATTCAGTAAATATTTCTTAAATGTCAGAAACTGTCTTTGGTGTTAGGGAAAAATGGTAAGTAAAAAGAAAATAGTCTCAGGGTGCCTGGGTGGCTCAGTCAGACACGTGTCCGACTCTGGATTTCAGCTCAGGTCATGATCTCCCGGTTCCGGAGTTGGGGTCTTGTATCAGGCTCTGCACTGTCAGAGCCTGCTTGGGATTTTCTCTCCCCCTCTCTCTCTCCCCTTCCGTGCTCTTGCCCTCTCTTTCAAAATAAATAAACACTTCGAAAAACAGTCTCTACTCTCATGGCCTTCACAGGCTAATAGAGACACTAATCGAATGATGACACAAATAAATATGCAACTACAGCTATAATAAGTCCTACAAAGAATAGTTACCCAATAATTCATAATTTATAACCTAGTCTGAAAGTTTTTTTTTCCAATAGAAACAAGTCTTTATGAAGTAACTTTCAGTATCACAAAAACAAAACTCTTATATTTCTCTTTGTAGCAAATATTTAATATCATTGCTTTGGCCATGTTAAGTTAAAAGTCCTTTATTATAAAATAATATTGTTTTAACTTCACTTGGGTTTATAAGCCAATGACTTCCCTACGTATACACAATGAAAGAGTGCAGTAAAATTAGCAAATGCTAACCTATATTGATAATTCATCTTTTTTAGTTTGCGTTGTTTAAAAATAGTACAGCACCTAATATATGTCAACTCCTGTATAATGCAACAAAATACAAAATACATGTTTGCTAAGCATTCATTTATATCTATAAGATGGCAAAGTTTAGGCTTCAATACTGACATTTAACTATTCTATAAGCAACTAGCATTACATCATAATATGTCATCAAGGCCATTTCTTTTTTTTTTTAATTTTTTAAAATGTTTTTATTTATTTTTGATAGATTGGAGGTTTTGGTGAACTCTAAAAATACTCTTTATGTAATGAGGTAGGTCAAGTGACACTCTAAAACATGTAGTTATTCAAAGGATTGGGCATATGTAGATCCATGGGACAAAGAGACCCTGCTAATAGAAAAATAAAAATAAGCTTTGTACATTACATATACACTGCCTTCAATGTTGAGGTACCCCTGTGCTAGTCATATGTGTGTATTGTATATTTATACTCTACCTATCTATCATCTATCTTTCATCTATCTTTTTTTTTAATTTTTTTTAACGTTTATTTATTTTTGAGACAGAGAGAGACAGAGCATGATCAGAGGAGGGGCAGAGAGAGGGAGACACAGATTCTGTGCCTCCTGAAGCAGCTCCAGGCCCCGAGCTGTCAGCGCAGAGCCTGACACGGGGCTCAAACTCATGGACTGTGAGATCGTGACCTGAGCCGAAGTCGGGAGCCCAATCGACTGAGCCACCCAGGCGCCCCAAGACCATTTCTATATTGAAAAAAATCAAAATAAGACTCTTATTTACAAACTTTTTTGCAAAAGGTAACTCTTCAAGTGGGAATAAAAACAAATTGTCTATTTACTATTCAGTACATGCAGAAACTAAATTTTTGTTATACTGAGAAAAAAGCTACTTTGTGCTGGGAAAATTGTATTTTATTTTATTTCAAGTTCATTTATTTTGAAAGAGAGAGAGAGAGCAGGGGAGAGGCAGAGAGAGAGAGGTAGAGAGAAAATCCCAAGCAGGTTCCAACTGAACTACCCAGGACCCCAGGAAAATTATGTTTTAAAAAATAATTACTAGAAAAATCCACCAGTGTAATTAATGTTTGTATTTTCAATACCAGCTCAGATCAAGCAAAGCTTTCCTAAAGAAGTGACATTGGAACTAAGATATGAAAGAAAAATAGAAATTTACCTTGGAAAAGCAAGAATAGGAAATGAGGAAAAGGGATTTCCAGGAAAGGGGAACAGAAAACAAAGTCCCTCTGAATGGAGGGCACATGATGGAAAAAAGCTAATCTCTGGGCACCTCGGTAACCATCCAACTCTTGATTTCAGCTCAGGTCATAATCTCATGGTTCCTCAGATCGAGTCTCATGTCAGGCTCTTGTGCCGACAGCATGGAGCCTGCATGGGGTTCTCTCTCTCCCTCTCTCTCTGCCCCTCCCCTGCACTCTCTCTCTCTCTCTCTCTCTCTCACACACACACACACACACACACACACACACACACACACACAAAATAAATTTTAAAAAAGGCTAATCTGAATGGGGCACACAATGTGTGGATGCTTAGCACAAACATCCTGTGAGTTCTCTAAGGGCCAGATTGTGCAAGTCCTTACAGGCCACAAGGAAAGTTTCTGCTCTTTACTTACAAATTGGTGAGAATTTATTAAAGGGTTTTAAGGAAAAGATGTCTTTTAATTATCAAAGAGGAGATGTCAATGAGGCAGTTGGTATGACCTGTCAGATGCTCGGAGGAGAGGTCTGAGAGGTGGATGGGAACTTGGAAGTCCTAGTTAAAATGTCCTTTGTAGTTGAAGCCACGTGTATAGACCAGATTGCCAGGGACAGAGTTTAGAATAAGAAGAGAAGAGCCAGGGCCCAAACCTTGAAGAACTCTAACCACTAATGGTCCAGATTAGGAGGAGAATGGGATAGAAAATGAACAACCAGTAAGACAAATAACAACAAACAAACAAAAGCAAACCAAACCAAATCCGGGAAAAGGCGGAGGTTGGAAGTGAAAAGAATGGAGTGTTTGTAAAAAGGTGTAGTTAGTCATCGAGGAAGGCTGGATGTTGCTGGAATGTCAAGTGAGGGAACAACTAAAAACCCTTGACTGGATTTAGGACCACACTGGAGTCATTGCTGACTGTAGCAAGAGCTGTGGGAAGACACCGAGAGAGGAAACATATCGTCCTAGACAAAAAAGCAGGTGGGAGGTGAAAAAAAAAATCAAGACTGGCAAGAGACACAATTATTTTCAAGACAAATGGTTAGGAAGATGTCAGGAAGGTAAGGCAGTGCCTGGTGGAGTATGCCTGCTGGAGGGAGAGATTATTTTATTTTTATTTTAGATACTGAAGACTTGGATTTATTTAAACACAAAGGGAGAAGGATCTAGGTAAAAGGTGGAGGGGGTGTGTGGGGGAAACAACAATGAAGGCATCTAAGACCTAGAGAGAGGACAGGTTCAGTGCACAGGTAGAAGAACAAACCTTCAATGGATCGGTGGGAACTTTTTTATTTTACAATAAAATGTTCTGGATGGGAGGGGCAGAGGTAGGGAGGTTTCTGGGCGGCTGTTCATCCCATTTCTGGCTCTGCTTCTGTCTCTGTGACTGGAAACTGCTAACATTTTCAGGGGCTCTTTTCTTATAAGTAAATTAAAGCAATAAAGTGGGATAACTTAATGCTTAAATTCCTTTCAACCCTGAAATTCACTAAATTGTTTCTTATTTGTGATTCTAGCCATTTCTTGCATACTACTGGATTTTAGGTGAATAGTTGGTTTCATCTCATCTTTGGCATCGTGGGTAGTACGTGATTGTACTCACTGATGGAAGCAATAAGTTTGTTGTGGTGTTTTGATAACAACATGGGCTGAAGCTCGCAAGAAAATGAAGGAAAAGGTTAGACGGGCTTTCCTGTTGGTTCTAATTTCACTTCTCTGCCGTTGGAACTTTAAATCTGGTTTCGCATAAATCCTTTTGTAAAACAGCTTTCCTGAGGTGCAATACAGAGACAAAACCCCATGGATTTTCAATATATACAATTTGATGAGTTGGGGTGTACTCATGCACCCGTAACACTGGTAGGATGACTATCAAAATCACAAAAGGTAAGTGCTAGCAAGGATGTAAAGAAGAGGGAAGCTCCATGTAATGTTGACTGGAATGCAAAATGGAGCAGCCATGATGGGAAACAGTAAAAACCTAAAAATAGAGCTAGCCTATGATCCAGCAATCTCACTTCTGGACGTGTATCCAAGAGAATTGAAACCAGGATTTTAAAGCAGTACCTGAACGCCCATGTTAAATGTAGTCTTATTCACAATTGCCAAATTCTTGAGATATTAGGAACACATAGACCTTTTTCTGAAGACTTTTAAGAGCCCCTAATCAGTCTTCTTAATGATTGTTTAAATTAGCTGTTCTAGATGACCCCAAGTTGTCCCCAGTGTTTTTGAACAATAATGGTAACAGTGGTTAATTCATTTTGTGACAAAATTGTAAAATTTAACACTCCGGCTTCAGTATTTCAGAAAAAGGATGAAATTATGTGATTCATGTTGACATTCATAAATATGTTTACAGCCATCACAAAAGACATACAATGATGTTAGTGTGGGTTAGGTGTTCTTACTTTTGCCCCTCAGGGTGGTGTTACCATTGTTGAGTCCAATTTTCAACCACCTAAACTGAGTCCCTATAGACATCAGCCTCATCACACACATTCCTGGCCTCCTTATACATCCTTCCTATAAGTATTGGCTCCTATGGAAGAAGAAATGTGTCCTCTCGTCTTAACGTATTAACTACCCTACAATCCAGTAATTGTGCTACTAGGTATTTACCCAAAGAATACAAAAACACTAATCAAAAAGGTATACATGCGCCCCAATGTTTACAGTAGCATTACCAACAATAACCATACTATGGAGAGAGTCCAAATGTCCATCGACTAATGAATGGACAAAGAAGATGTGATATGTATTATGGTATGCGTGTGTGTGTGTGTGTGTGTGTGTGTGTGTGTGTGTATACCTAGTCAGGCATAAAAAGGATGAAATCTTGGGGAACCTGGGTGGCTCAGTCAGTTGATTGACTTCGACTCAGGTCATGATCTCACGGTTCATGAGTTCGACCCCTGTGTCGGGCTCTGTGCTGACAGCTCAGAGCCTGGAGCCTGCTTTGGATTCTGTGTCTCCCTCTCTCTCTGCCCCATCCCCACTCATGCTCTGTCTCTCTCTGTCTTAAAAAAAAAAAAACATTAAAAAAAATTTAAAAAAAGAAGAATGAAATCTTGCCATTTGCAACAACGTGGATGGAGCTAGAGAGTACTATGCTAAGTGAAATAAGTCAGAAAAAGACAAATACCATATGATTTCAACTCTTACGCTTTGTAGGCCCATTTCAAATCTCCTCTCTGAATTCCTCTGCTACTTATTTTTCAGAGGTTGACAAAAAATACTTTGATCAACATTAGGAATAGACAGCCTCTTTGTGTATTTTACTGGGTATTCAAGACCTGATAGACTTTTTAAAAGATGCTTAAACAATTTTTCTTGGCACCTGGTGAATAAAATTGATCACATTATTTCCTATAAAGGATTCTTTAATTTGCCAAGTCTCTAATTCTTTATTTCCTACATTCAGAATATTTTAGCATTTACCTGATTTAGGTTTCTACGGTCCCGTTATAACTCACACTTTTTATTTTATCTTTAAGCACACATGGCGGTTTGGAGCCACTAATGGAGATGCCTGGGGCACTACAGGAAAGTTTGCCTTCAGGATTATTGTATTTTTGCTTACAGGTTACTCTTGGGCAGTTTTTGAAAGAGGGCGCTGCTGGATTTGGAATTTTCATCAGCAGGCACAGATCAAGCACCAGGGGGCAGGCTTGGATCACAAAAGTTTGTTCCTCTTCCCTTTCCTTGGAAAGAAGTAACTGAATGGCTTATACATGAAACAGTAGTGTAATCACTTTGGTTTACTAATTGAGCTTTTCCTAAGAATAAGCTATTTGTCTCATTTCCACAAATTCAAGAGATTATAATTCACATGCTTCTTTTTACATTTTATGTGCTTGTAAAATAAAAACGATAAATTTTCTCAGTTCCAATTTTCCATTTAATTTTACTCATCGTACCTATCGTGGTAAAGATGAAGATGTTTTAATCCAGAGAGTACTGTTCTCTAAATATTAATCTATATGATAACTTAAAAAAAATTTAATGCTTACTTAGTTTTGAGAGAGACAGAGATAGAATGCAAGTGGGTTAGGGGCAGAGAGAGAGGGAGACACAGCATCCGAAGCAGGCTCCAGGCTCTGAGCTGTCAGCACAGAGCCCAACGCAGGGCTCGAACCCACAAACTGTGAGATCATGACCTGAGCCGAAGTCACTCAACCGATGGAGCCACGCAGGCGCCCCAATATGATGACTTTTTTTTTTTTTTTTTTTTTTTAAAACTAACCAAATAAGTAGAAAATACTTAGCGGTGCCTGGGTGACTCCATCGGTTAAGTGTTGACCTCAGCTCAGATCTTGGTCTCCGGGTCATGAGTTCAAACCCCACCTTGGGCTCCATGCTGGGCATGAAGCCTACTTAAAAAAATACTTAAAAGGATGTTGACAAAATAATTTGAAATTTTCTATCTTTAAAAAATATTTAACTTTCCCTTTATCTATGCTTTATGGAAAACTTTGAAATTGCTGATGTGAAAAAAAAAGGAAAAAAATACCAAGTAGCCTTCATCCCCAGATCCAAAGAGAACGAGGGTTACCATTTAGTGTCCTTCTCTTAAGATATATTTTTTCATCAAGAGATTTCTATCTATCCCAATCAACCTGCTTCTATTTTTCATTTAATAACTTATTGTTAACAATTTTTCTGTCATTGAAGATTTTCCTACAGAGTGATGTGTAACAACTGCGTAGTATTTATTGTTATCATAATTTTTATATTCAATAGCCTATTTTAAGTTATTTTGATTAGTTACAACTTTTGAGAAGTTCTTTTAAAATAAAAATAACATATTCTTTGGTTTCCCAAATAGGTGGCCATCATGCATTAGTATTTTTCATGTTAGACATTTTGTATACGTTGAGAAGGACATCATAGTTTAGCTTCAATCTAAAAGATAAATTTCAAATGAGGGCACTGTACTTATGTACAGCCTCTTGAAGAAAGGTGAATCACAATTAACAGGCCAGCTTACCCACTCATTTGAGGTATTGATTATCTCATTCTCTTCCTTATGGCATTACGTCAAACCACACTTAATAACCACCTGCCAAAGTAAGTCATTTGAAATTTGGTTCCGCACTGTGGCTAGGAATATGATAAATTTACCTTATTCCCATTATTTAAGTCATCCCTACTTAATGCCACTTAACAACATTTTCATGGATGTTTCTGCGTCAATGCACAGATATGCTATTACCAATGATTGCTATGGTGCTTTGAACCACTTCTAAACCTACGAAAGTAAAATTATTTAGAATTACCCTGGTTTTGGAAACTACAGGTCGGCTTTCAAGGTCTTTGTACTGATACAGATTGTGAAAATGACTCTGGAATTATCCAACCAGTGATGATAATCAGTGGTTGGGCACCTTGTGTGAAACGCCTTTGTATACCAGATTCCTCTTCTGTAAAGCAGGATTGGCCAGAGCTATTTTTTCAAGATTACTATGAGCATTAGAAGTGTTTGTTATAGGGGCACCTGGGGAGCTCAGTCGGTTAAGCTCAGGTCATGATCTCACGGTTCATGAGTTCAAGCCCTCCGTCAGGCTCTGTGCTGACAGCTCAGAGCCTGGAGCCTGCTTCAGATTCTGTGTTTCCCTCTCTCTCTGCCCCTCCCCTGCTCGTATTCTCTCTCTTTCTCTTTCTCTCTCAAAAATAAATAAATTTTAAAAAAATTTAAGAAGTGTTTGTTATAATGAACCTGAGCTGCTGGCCCCATTAACAGACACTGAAAGTAGGGGAGAACATGACGCTGTGTACCATTCAACTGCTCCACAGTCATATGTTCATTAACAGGACGAGGTGAGCTTTACATTTGCTCTAAACCCTTCCACTCCCCATAAGGATTGAGAGTAAAAGCAGGCATTGGGTCTAAAATTATGTCACTTCTAGATTTTCAACCCCAGCTTCATTGGTTGCAAGGGGATTCACACCATGGAGTTAAGACATGCCTTCTCAGACCCTTTGCCTCCATTCACAGTGGTCAAAAAGAGCCCAGACCCTCACATATTGCTGGTAGGATATAAAATGGGACAGTCATGTTAGCATACAGTTTGACAGTTCCAAAGAATGATAAGCATAGTTACTATATGGATCCTCAGTTCCACTCCTAGATAGATGCCACCCCAAATAAGAACATACATCCACACAAAAATCTGAACACGAATTCATGACAGAGCAAAAGTAGAACCGACGTAAATCTATCAACTGATGAATGGATAGTGAAAATGTGTTATATCCATGAAATGGAATATTATTTGGCAATAAAAAGGAATCAACAACTGATACAGGCTACAATGCGGATGAACCTTGAAAATATTCTGCTAAGTGAAAGAAGCCAGTACAAAACACCACATATTTTGTGATTCTATTTATGTGAAAGGTCCAGAATGGGGAAATCCCTAGATACAGACGGTAGGTTAAGGTTGCCTCCGGCTGGGAATGGGGAGGTGGGGAGGGAGAATAGAGAGTGAATGCTAATGGGTTTAGGGGGTCACTGTAAGGCTCTACTTATGACCCGGTTCCTTTATCTTCCCACACTCATGCCCTACTAAATCCCCGCTTCACTTCTTGAATTAACCGAAACCTGGTGCTTGGCTAAGAGTACTGCTTTCCTGAAAACTCTCTCAACTAGTAGACTTCCTTCTGGTGGGTCTGGAGGTAATGTATCCTCTTTACTACTCATTTATATCTTCAGATCTTTCTCTCTTCGTTTCCTGAACACTCCCAACCTTGAGTCTTAGGTCATCAGATTATTTTAATTTTCTCTTTTATGTCAATTATCTTCCACGTTTGTTCTTCTGGGTTTCTTAATAATCTTAGCTCAGTTTCTTATTTTAGGTCTTGATAATTCAGAGAGCTACAAAAATGATCATTCCAATACACTGGCTTCCAGGTTCTACTATTTGTCCTCCACTCCCTTACCCCAACCACCCATGCACTGACTAAATGATTGAATGAATAAAAAGTGTTTCTCAAATGTAAAACTATTGTTCATGTCACCAAAGTCCACGTATGTTTAAAAATGTGTACCTGTTTTAGAACAGTTTGTCCACATTAAAAAAAAATTGCTTCAGGGAAATAAGCAAATAAGTATTGATTTAACTTTTTTCCATTTCCTTCTTCAGCTCACAAGTGTGCACAGTGATGGGGGGTATTTAGAAACACTGAGAGGGCCAGATACAAAAACTATTCATGCAGATGATAAAATATGATTATGTATTTAAGGAACAATAGACCAAAAATATATTACCAATCTTTTAATATTCAATATTCGATATAGTGATTAAAAAGGATATTTCTTTACAGCTTTCAAAACCAACTAAAGGATAAAATGCATGCTTTTCATTTTGAAATTCTAAGAGATCCAGAGCCACAATTGTGTCTTTGGTAAAACAAAACAAAACAAAACAACAACAACAAACTATAAAAGTTTTCTGAAATTTTCAAGGAAGTTTCTATTCATCAATTTCTCTTAAAAAAAAAGTTACATAAATTGTCTGTTATAAAAATGGTATTAGGGGTGCCTGGGCGGCTCAATTTGTTAAGCGTCCCACTTCAGCTCAGGTCATGATCTCACAGTTCCTGAATTTGAACCCTGCATGGGGCTCTGTGCTGACTGCTCAGAGCTTGGAGCCTGCTTCCCATTCTGGGTCTCCCTCTCTGCCCCTCCCCACCCCCAAAATAAATAAACATTAACAAAAAAATTTTTAAAAATTGTGTTAGTAAATGTCACTCTTGTTTAGAATGAGGTTTATAAAGGGCAAGTATCATTGCATTTCTTTACTAATTAAAATCCCCTTATACTCCTCAACACCTACAAGACAGATACCTTTGCATGATTTTCCCGGTCCCCAGGTCTGTCTCCTGCCTGGATCTGCAGTTTCACCTGCCCTCACAGTCCTATGCTCTCATGCAGCAAAAAAAATTATCTTTCAATCTTGTCTCAAGCTCTTTAAGTATTTTTAAGTTCCAGGACAATCCTGGGAACTTTGAGATTCACCAGTTTGCCTGGTGCAGAAACGCTGTAAATGGAAATGCCATACAGATGGGAGGTTTTCTCATTATATCACCAGGACTCAGAGGATCTTTATTTGAAATCTATAAAGACAAGCAGTTGGTGGTTATGTGGGTATAAATCAAATGATGTGACCTGTCAGTTCAGTTCCTTGTATTTGACACTCTCTTAACAAATTTAGTATTTTTCAAAAATTTTTTAACGTTCATTTACTTTTGAGAGAGAGAGAGAGAGAGAGAGAGAGAGAGAGAGACAGAGGCGTGAGCGGGGGAGGAGCAGAGAGAGAAGAAGACACAGAATCTGAAGCAGGCTCCAGGCTCTGAGCTGTCAGCACAGAGCCTGACCCAGGGCTCAAACTCGCAGACCTCGATCATGACCTGAGCTGAAGTCAGACACCTAACCGGCTGAGCCACTGAGGCACCCCACAAATTTAGTCTTAAGAGAAGTTCCAACTATATAATATCATTGCTTTCTTTTTAACCATTCACAGTAGAAGACCAGTAAATTGGGAAGACTTAAAAAAATTTTGTTATTTGTGGTCTCTGCATGGAGAAAAAAAAAAAGATTTGTAATGGGACATTTTTATTAAGCATGTGCCCTGTTTTATCTTTAGAAGAGAAATAGCTGATTACAGTACTACCTTTGCAATTCCCTCCTGTTAAAACTTGTGAAAAATGTTATTTAAAATGATGAAAACAATGAGTAAATATGATTGTTATGCAAACACAGATATGTAGGCAATTAACATAATATGGGAATTATCAAAACAAATTAAAATATTCATAAGTTACATAATTCAGCAGTTACATGTTTAACATGTTAGACATGACTTAATTATTTTACTTTTTGATTGATGGCAGGCTGATTTTTCTAACTTCATATTTGAGTAGTAGTAAATTCACAAATATTAGCAAGTAAAATGAAGTAAAACCCTCACATCCAGAATAATTAAAAAATGCATTCTTCCCACTAAAAGTGTTTTAAAATGTTACATACTCCATAAAATATATCCACTATGATACTTTATATTATACAAATAAAAATAATAATAATGAAGCTTAAATTTTTATCTTTCATTTTGTAAGAATGATGTTTGTTCTTAAATATTACTCCTGCTATTTACAATATCTCCAAATTCCGTGTCCTCCCTAGCAAAAATCCCTAACCACCCTCTCCCCAACACATGTAAATAATAAAAATCTTCCCTTTCAGTGCATTTGGTTCCTATGTAATATTGACTGTTCAAGTTATTCATGGTAGAAAAAAATTAGAAATGGAAACACAAAAATTAAAGTTTCATCAGAAACAATTTTTTTCCTCTTCCCAGGGATCATGACTATCTCTTGTTCATTTTCAGTCATATCCATTAAATCAAGGGCATCCTCCAAGTGAGGTCACCACAGAAGTCAAAAAACACACTGCAAGCTTGTGAGGACCTGTCTGAATGGTTTAATTAGTAGGATGTGTCACCACCAGCTTTCGGTCTGATGTAAAATTGAGTTTTGAAATGACACATATTTCCTGCATTCTCCGGTTAACCAGAGATTTTTTTCAGGCTTTCCTTTTTTTTTTTTTTTTTCTAGTCATCTGTAGAAGAAAACGTGGGACTCCAGAAGACCCTTGAAAAAGAACAATTGTCTGATTTTATTCTAAACGCATTCTTTCTGCTGTCCTAGTCCCTGGTTCCAAGAAGGGCCGTCTCATTTTCCTAATAAGGAGAATCAGCTGAGGAGCTCTGGAGCCTAAAAAAAGCACTCGCAGGCCACTAAAAGTCAAGAAAGGATGCTTCAGGAGAGGGGGGCTCACAGGGTCATAAGCTATATAATAGTGTAAAGGAACCGGGGGGCAGCAGGGATGAGACCTGAAGGATAATGAAAATGATTGAAAGCTAGTAGATGAAGACAAACCAAAATACCCTTGCCTCTATATGGCCAGTCAAGGGGGAGGGGAGAGCTGAAGTGTGCTTACGTTTGTTGAGGGGAGGGATATGAATCCAAGACTTGTATTCTTGTGTCTAGTGTTGATTTTTGATTTTGTGATTTATGCTTATCTGAAAGGGGAGTGGTTTGAAGGCAGCCTTCCAAATGGCAGGTTTCTGACCTCCTTTTGAGGGAGATCAAAATTGCCTGCCTTTTGTAGCTAGCCACACTGGCTCACCTGTCTGAACCAATCTTCTCGGGATTATTTTTTCTAGCGAAATATTATCTCTAGAATAAGACACATCTGCTTTTACTCGGCCCGATCATACACACTCACTCACACACGGAGTGATGGAACTTGAGTGAGGCAATACAACAGAAAACTACAAAGGTGTTGGAGTAACGAGATGCGAGGGAGATTCTTTGCATAGAAAAGACAAGAGGCAGAGACTGTCAATTATTAGGACCATTTTCTGTCTCCATGCTCTACTCAGATAATTCATGCCTAAAGAGAACACCTCTGGAACAAACCCAAGCTCTGACATAAACTCACTAGAAGCTGGCGACCCGGGACATCAAACTAAGCCGTGAGCACTTCCTCAGAAATTAGAATTCTGGAGGATTCTGAAAAGATATGCTGGAAAAAAGCCAGTAAAGGTTGTTTGTTATCAAAGTTTTTCTGTATGTTTAATTAATGTGCTTCTAAGGGAAAACATCATGTCTGTGTCTAAGAGTGATGGTCCAAAGTTTATAAAGACGTGGTCATAACATTGCACTTGTGGAATGAGACTGGTATGCATATAATTGAGACACTGTATACTTCTTTGGTGTTGATTTTTAAAAACAACAGAAATGAAGCATTAGTATCAAAAACAATTCTGAAGAAATTTTAAAACAGCCAGTAGTAAAAGGAGAGCATGACCATCATAGTCTTATTATCTTTGTAGGTGGGAGATAATGAAATATAAATTATATGTATCCATTTCACATTAAGTTATTCCTTGGTAACAAAATTGTACCGATGAGAAAGTTTTGTTTTACGATTTTTTTTTCTTATGAATAAGAGGTGAATCACTAGGTGTAGAAACAAATGATTAATTACCACCTACACAGTACCACCCGGTTACTTTGAAAATTGCAATTTTCCCTCCCATTTTCCAGATTTTTCCATACCGGAAGGAAATCCCATATATCACCATGAAAGAAAGTAATATTCTAAATAAAATTCTCAAGACAGATGCCAACCAATCCATTTGTAGTTACTCTTCATTTTCTAAATTTGCTTTCCAAGGAAATTCACCAGCCATTACACACATGCCCACACCTTGTTCTAGAAATTGAGAGTATGTAGATTAAATCATGTATTGGAAAATGAAAGAGTTTTCAGGGCCCTATGATCAGATATTAGACTAAGCTGTCAAATAAATCTGTCAGGATGAACTGCATTGGCAATTTCCGTAATCTGAAATATGAAGTCATAGCATAAAAGTACCTGTTAAATATTTCTTCACCTTTTAATTCCATGAACTCTTATACTCCCTCTGTGCTAAATGTATCTACTTTCTAACAGATTTGATATAGGCTGCAGTTAAGATTCTAACTGGGGTTAAGTCCTGAGGCTGGGAAGACACTGACAAGTTCAAAGGAGACTTACAATCTTGTGAATCACTAGTACAATGCTGGGATTCAACGTGAAAAGACAATGCGTTGTTGTGTGTTTCATACATCATCTAACACGGTGTTTGGACTCTTATTACAGGCTACATATAATCCATGGAACATCAGTCACTGACTTCTTTATTTCTTCCTCTTAAATTAAAAATAAGTGCATATTCTAAGTATTAAGGGGCTAAAATTTGAACACTGTTTCCAGGTACACATAGCAAGGGAGGACCATTTCCTGAAAAGCAGTCAAATTTGTTTAATAGCAAAACTTTAGTGTTAACAGACATCAATGAGAAGAAATGTAGCCATTTTTATAACTTGGTACTTTAATATTTAACAGTTAAAAAATATAAATATATTTACTTAATGGGCAGATATGTTTATGAAAGATGTCTTAGGGAATGGGCATCGTAGGCAATGGCAGAAGATAACGAAAAGCTAAAACGATACAAGGAAGAGTAACAAAACGTTGCATTTACTTCTTCAAAAATAGTATTGCCTCCACTCCAAAATCCTTATTCAGAATTACATAAGTAACATGACGGTTGGATAGAAAGTCCTATCAGGGGAAAAGACATATATTTTATTCAAATTTAGTATTTCTACTGCCGTCAGCAGGAATTAGCAGCACAAAATGTTCAGTCTTTTTTTTTTTTTTTTTTTGTAGAAGAAACTACCTAAAATCTCTGTGGTATGTGAATATACCCTAAATCTGCAGTGTCTACACATATCACATTGATGTTACATTGCGTTTTACTTATCCTGATAATTACCCTCCCAAACTGAAAATATATAAACTTACTGTCTGTGGAAACAGACATCTTCATCAAATCTCCAAATGTTGCTGTAAACAATTTGGAGTAGATTCTCACATTAAAAAAAAATGTTTATTTATTTTTGAGACAGAGAGACAGAATGTGAGCGGGAGAGGAGCAGAGAGAGAGGGAGACACAGAATCTGAAGCAGGCTCCAGGCTCGGAGCTGTCAGCACAGAGCCCGACGCGGGGTTTGACTCAGGAACTGCGAGATCATGACCTGAACTGAAGTAGGATGCTCAGCCAACTGAGCCACCCAGGCTCCCCCACGTCTCACATTTTAAAATGTAAAATATCTGCTTAGATATTTCTGAAAATGACTGCTTCCTCATAATTCTTTTGGATTTTCTTTTGTGAAAGAGGATAAGCAGAAATAGAAAGACATTGGTGTTGACAAAAGAAAAAAAAGTACAGTCTTTGAATTTTTTTTTTCAGTTAATGGAATTTTGTGAATTACTTAGTGACCATGAGAATTACGTAGTCTTCGAAATCAATAGGCACGTGCATATGATAACACTT
The DNA here is from genome assembly GCF_014898765.1 of Herpailurus yagouaroundi. NCBI lineage: Eukaryota > Metazoa > Chordata > Mammalia > Carnivora > Felidae > Herpailurus > Herpailurus yagouaroundi. The sequence continues at coordinate 17,263,806 of NW_024412403.1, forward strand.
TCACAGAGTTTTATTTCCCTTTGTAGAAATAGTATGTAATCTATTAATTGTTGAATTTCCAAGAAGTACCCAGGATGTTTGAATTATATTTGCCATCAATCTCTGAACTTCAACATCTATTATCCAGTAGGCTAAATAATTCAACAAAATGTATTTAACATCCGTTTACTGAACACATTTTGTTTTTTTAACTAACATTGAAAGTTTAAAAGTTTGATGATTAAAAATTATAAAAACTTTATTAGTGATAAGTCACGTGGATTTCTTGGCCCCCAACATATAATTCCATAAATAAAATGAAAAATAAAATGAAAAAATAAAATAAAATGAAAAAAGTTTATTGCAATAACAATCATGATTTTAACAAACAAAAGCTTAGAAACAAATTTCAGTGATTTAGCATAAAATTCTTCAGAAAAATCATGGTGTAAACACCCAACGTGAAATAAGTGACAGAATAAACACACTTTAAATATGTTCATATACCTTAGACCATGTGATATTCATTCTAGGATCACGTGACAGGTAGGCAGGTATTATTCTCCTCTTAACAATAATAAAATTGAAATTTTCTGCCTAAAGACACACAGCCATTAAATGACAAAAATAAACCTAGAATATATGTCTTCTGAATTCACAACCGGATGTCTTTTCATTACAACAAACTGCAGTTTTCTGGAGATTTACCATCCTTGACATTCAGAGTATGGAGTTACTTTATAGGTAAGACTGGGATATTTCATAAGTGACACGTACTTTGATTGGTAGGTGCAGTGTATTTTCTTTATGCAGATATTTCTATATAAGAAATTATATGAATAAAATTTTATTTTATTTTATTTATTTATTTTTTCAACATTTATTCATTTTTGGGACAGAGAGAGACAGAGCATGAACGGGGGAGGGGCAGAGAGAGAGGGAGACACAGAATCGGAAACAGGCTCCAGGCTCTGAGCCATCAGCCCAGAGCCTGATGCGGGGCTCGAACTCACAGACCGCGAGATCGTGACCTGGCTGAAGTTGGACGCTTAACCGACTGCGCCACCCAGGCGCCCCAAAATTTTATTTTATTTTAAAAAAATTTTAAGTTTATTTAGTTTGAGAGACACAGAGACAGCATGAGTGGGGGAGAGGCAGAAAGCGAGGAAGAGAGAGGATCCCAAGCAGGCTCTGGGCTACCAGCATAGAACCTGATGTGGGATTTGAACTCATGAAACCATGAGATCATGACCTGAGCTGAAACCAACAGTCAGATGCTTAATCGATTGAGCCACCCAGGCATCCCAATAAAAATTTATTTTAAGGAGCAAACAAGAGGCAGAACTTCCAGAATAGAGAAATAAAGAACTCCAAAAATATACTCCTTCATTAAACCAATGAAGACAGGGGCGTCTGGGTGGCTCAGCCGGTTAAGCGGCTGACTTCAGCCCAGGTCATGATCTCACGGTTTATGAGTCTGAGCCCTGCTTCAGGCTCTGTGCTGACAGCTTGGAGCCTGCTTCAGATTCCGTGTCTCCCTCTCTCTCTGTTCCTTCCCCCCTCACGCTCTCTTTCTCTCAAAAATAAATAAAGATTAAAAAAAATTTAAAAGAAAACATTTGCCAAAATTGCTAAAATAACTCTTGCATAATTCTCTTTTTTTCTTCTTACAGAAGTCTTCTCTTGTTTGTTTGTTTTAATGTTTATTTATTTTTGAGAGACAGAGGGACAGGGAGGAGTAGAAAGAAACGGGGCCAGAGGATCTGAAGCAGGCTATGTGCTGACAGCACAGAGCCCGATGAAGAGCTCAAACTCATGAACGATGAGATCATGACCCGAGCCAAAGTCCAACGCCTAACCAACCGAACCATCGAGGCACCCCTCTTCTTACAACACTCTTAAACAAAGGCTTGAAACAATCTGAAGAGTATTTATCCAAGTAAAATGGTTGAAATTTTCTGCTCAAGTCAACTATATTCTTATTTTTTGCCTGCTTGATCTATCAGTCAGTGGTAGAGAGGTGCTGAAGTATCCAAACATCATAGTGGACTTGCCTGTTTTACCTTTCAGTTCTAACAGTTTTGTCTTACCTATGAAGACACTCTTTGGTTTGGTGTATACATGTTTAAGATTTGATGTCCTCTTGAAGAATTGATTTCTTATTAATTACATAATGTCCCTTTTTTTATCCCTGATAATCTTCCTTGTCCTGAAGCCACTATGTCTGATATTAATATAGCTACAGCAGCTTCTTTTGAATATAACTAACAAATTGAAAAATAACCAATTTAATCTCCCATATCAACATACTAAAGAGGAAAAATTATATTTTTGTGTTGATGCAAAACAATTGTGTTGATGCAAAATAATCATCTGACAAAATCTAACACCCATTCACTGTAAAAGAAAATCTCAGGAAATTATTGAGTAGAAGTGTACTTCTTCAACTTAATTATTAAAAACCCACAAAACCCTACGTTAACATCATCCTTAGTGGTATGACAGTAAAATTTATAAATACTTTATATGTACTGGAAATCATAGCAAGTTCAGAAAAGTATGAGATTAAAATACAGGAAATGACACCATCTTTATTTGCAGATGACATGATTAATAGTAAGGAAACCACAAAGAATCTACAAAAAAAAAAAAAAACAAATAAAGAAACAGAAAAAAATATCCTGGAAAAAATAAGCAACTATAGCAAGTTGAAGCTTACAAAATCAATACAGGAAGTCAATTGCTTTCCAATATACTGGCAATAAAGAAATTTGAAATAAAAAAAACTATCATTTACATTAGCATCAAAAATATACAGTACTTAGATGTAAATCTAACAAAATATTTTCCGAGTCTATTTCAGTAAGCTATAAAGCACTGACTAAAACAATCAAAGGAGATCTAAATAAATGTAGAGATAGTCTATATTCATGGATTGTAAGACTCAGAAAATTCAGTGTTTCCTCCTCCCATCCATAGTTTTCTCATTTATTTTTGATTAAGCTTTTAGAAATCAAACCATACCTTCCCAACTTGATCTATAGATCAACACAATACTAATCAATATTCTAGCAAACTGTTTTTGAAGATACCAAAAATTGATCCTAATTTTTTTTATGAAAATAGGAAGGATCCACGATACTCAACGCAGTACTAAAGAAGAACACAACGTTGAATAACTTAAACTACATGATTTCAAGACTTTTAAATCTAGAGTAATCATGACAACATGAAGTCAGCAAAAGAATACACAAATATGTCAATGAACCAGAATACAGAGCCACAAATAGACTTACACAAATATAGTCAACCAAAGTTTGACAAAAGAACAAAGGCAGTTCAAAGCAGAAAGGATAGCCTTTTCAATGAGTGGTTCTTAATAACTGGACATCCATATGTCAACAACAAACAGACAAAACAATTTAAACATGTGCCTTACATCTTCAAAAATTTAACTCAATATTTATCATAGGCCAACATGTAAAATTTGAAACTATAAAATTCTTAGAAAAAGAACAGGAGAAAATAAAGAAAATATATGTGACATTGGATTTGGTGATTAATTTTTAGATAAAACACCAAATGTATAATCCATCAGAGAGAAAAATAGACAAGATAAACTTGATTAAAATTAAAAACTTCTACTCTGAGGAAAACACTGTTGAGAAAACGAAAAGACAAACCATAGACTGAAAAATATTTGCCAAAAATATATGTAATAAAGGATTTTTAATCAAAATATACAACAAGCTTCTCAAAATAAGCAATAAGAAAAATGAAAACCCAATTAAAAATGGGCAAAATGTCTGAACAGGCACCTTACCTGTTATGCAGATGGAAAATAAGCACATAAAAAGATGTTCAACATCATTTGTCTTAATGTGATACCAGTACACATTTATTAGAATACCCAACATTTAAAAACTGACAATATCAGTTGCTGAGAAGAAGGCAAAAAAAAAAAAAAAAAAAAAAAAAAAAAACCAAAAAAAACCCCAGAAACTCCTTAATGTTGATAGGAGTGAGTACACTATGGCATAGCCCTTTTAGGAAGACAGTCTGGCAGTTTCTTACTAAGGTAAGCATTGTCTACCATACAATCCAACAATCATGCTTCTAGGTTGCTCCAAAACTGATTAAAAAATGCAAATTAAATATGGTCTTTTATAGCAGTTTTACTCATATCTGGTAGCAATCAAGATGTAGGTGAATGAAATAATTATGCAGTGGACTATTAATCAGCAACAAATGAAATAAACTATCAAGGAATTTGGCCTGTTAGAATGGGTATGTGACATACATTAAAAGGGTACCTGCATGGCATTAAATTAGCAAATGTTCTATAATTTTTTAAAAGTTCATGTCCAGTTATGAGAAAATCATCAGATATCTTTTATAATGGCTGTTTGGGGTTCTTCCATATCTCTATTTTTTACTTACTGGTTTTTAAGTTTATTTACTTATTTTGAGAGAAAGAGAGTGCATGTGTGTGGGCAGAGGAAGGGCAGAGAGAGAGAATGCCAAGTAGGCTCTGCACCGTCAGCCCAGAGCCTGATGCGGGGCTTGATCCCACAAATCATGACCTGAGCTGAAGTCACTTAACTGACTGAACCACCCAATTTCCCCTTAAATATCTTTAAACCATGGGCTTGTTTTTACAAGTGTTTTCCTGGGTAAAGGGGACTTTTAGCTTTCGTTCTAATGTCAGAGGGTTCCACAACTCAAAAAACAATGATAGTGAGAACTCTCTTTATAAGGAAGGCTTAGCAACGTCTAAAGAACTTTATCAAGGTCAAAATGTAATCCAGAAAATCTTGAGTTACGAAGTGAAGTTTACTGCCTCTGTGTCTAGAGCCTTCAGCCAATTCCTTTTGCTACTCAGCAAAAAGTGAGTCTAAAACATTTAAAACATTTAAAAAATGTGTGATCATTATTTTGATAATTCAGGTCAAATTATAGAAAGCAATTTGTTTTTGTTTTTTTTTTTTTTTTTTTTTTTTACTGATTTCTTCATGGAAACTAAGTCCTGTGAATGTTAGCGAGCGTCAGCCACTGGATCACACTTTTTGTTTTGGTTTGCTCTTTAAATTTTATTCTCAAAGTCATATTTCAGCTACTATTCGCAGGAAACTTTGCCTATGAATACATACTTTTGGACATGAATACAAACTCCTTCGACCAAAAGGGTTTTCTATTTTCTATGGATGGATATACAGATGATACAGAGACAGTGATATAAAAATCGAGACCTCTAACCCCAGCAATTTGGTTTACACTATTAACTGGGAAATCTGGTTAGTGTTTAGTGGATTACACAAACCTTGTCTTAGTTCCTATCTGAATTATACGAATTGCAAGTGAGTTCCTTCTGAAACAACAAGGATTTCATATGTATCTAAAAGAGTAATCTGATTTCCATCACACACAACCTCATGTAGTATTAAGAGTTATTCACATTAAATAGTATGTTACCAGAAATTGGTTTGGCCATGAAGATAACACCCAACTAACTGTTTCTGCTTTTTAATTTTAATTTAATTTAATTTAATTTAATTTAATTTAATTTTATTTTATTTTATTTTAGGTAGGGGGCATTTAAACAATGGTTGCACAAATATGATGCTTTTAGATTCATAGATTCCCCCCAGCCTGATTGAACATGCCAATCGTACCAATATTTGTTAATGATACTTACTATTCATGTAAAAAAGTGATGCACAAGAATTTGAGAGAATATCAACTTCCCACATTCCCTTTCTATGTACTATGACATAATGTGAAATGGCCTTTCGACTAGAATGCCAGACGTAGTCAACCTTGACAACTGATTTTTAGTGAAGGTGAGATTGTTGATAAAGTGAAAGGGAATTCATAAGCCAATGGCAAAAAGCAACATGCGCCAATTGATGACATGTATTAAAAAACTAGAATTGCAGCTTTCATTGATTGAGACATTCCCCAGCTTACGTATGTCATCAAATAAAGTGCCGAACAGGAAACGATGGTGCCCCAAATGTAGCATGTAATTAAAAAAAAAAAAAAAAGCTATTCTGAAGTAATTATGCTGCAATTTAATTAACAATAAAAGCACAGTTGTGTAGCTTCCTTTGATATTTAGGGTGATCAATAGGTCCTAAGATTAACGGACTCACCAAATATTTCTTGTTCTCTATTTCTTATTTTGCATATTTTAGTTTTCATGTGATTTTTTAAAAAAATATTTTGAGTATAGTTGACACACAATGTTACCTTAGTTCATGTGAATTTCAAGAGAAATTTCTTAGTCTCTGGGAATAGTGAAAACAGAAAAAAAAAACTTCAATTCCTTTTCCTTTGGTCATTTCCTATGAAGGAATGAAATAATGATGTAAGTACAAACTAAACCTTTCCTCACTCTGTTTCTTTTTCCTCTTCTATTTATTTTTCCACCACCTCCACAGACCCCTCTACCATTGAATATCTGGTCCACCTTGCATCTCTGGGTCAAGTTAGAGGGCCGTTAATTAATTCCAACTTCTCTATGCTCTTCTAGCCCCAATCCCAGAAGAGGCAGATGAGGCTTTTTCTCTTTGGTATGGCATGGATATAAGCCAATTGTAACAGAGGTCAGCCAAAATTTACTCTCCTCCAGTGTGCTTTTTCTGGTAGTATTCAATTTTACAGTGGTATAAATATCTGACAAAGGTGACTCCTTCTGCCTTTTTTTTCTTTTATTTATTTTGAGAGAAAGAGAGAGAGGGAGAGAGAGAGAGCTTGTATGAGCTGGGGAGGGGCAGAGAGCGCGAGAGAGGGGCAGAGGATCCCAAGCAGGCTCTGTGCTGACATCAGAGAGACCAATGCATGATTCGAATTCGTGAACGGGGAGATCATGACCTGAGTCAAAGTAAGATGCTTAACCGACTGAGCCACCCAGGCTTCCTTCCTCCTATCTTTTTGAAATACTCTTTTCCTTTAGTCTCCAGTATACCACATTCTTTTGGTTATATCCCTACCTCGTTACGTGCTCATTTTCAGTTTCCTCTCTATGTTCCTCCTCATCTACGTGACCTCTAACTTCTGAGGTGCCTCAAGACACAGCTTTCAGAATTTTTCTCTTCTCTGTTGACACTCCCTAAAACGTTTCATCTCTTCTTACATGTTTAGATACTGTCCACATGCTGAACATTCCTCTTGTGCACACCAAGCATCTTTGGCTCAACTACACACATTAATACTCAAGATACTATCATAAACCACATGTGACATCAGTCCGCTCAGAAGGTTATCAGACAGGAATCGCAGCAGGCCAGCAGCTCGACATCAAATATTTCTTCTTGCCACGGTCCGTGAAACAGTCCACAAAGCTATCCAGAAAATATCAAATCAGATGACAGTTCAGGTTCAAGAAGGTGACCCCATACTGGGAAGATGAGGGAACTTCTCTGGCTTAAAAGCTTCATGTCACACAAGCGCCAATACCCCTATAGACATAGCTCCCAGGTCCCTGCAGAAGACACGGTTACAAGAGTCACCGCCCTCAAGAAAGCCCAAGGTATAGCCCTATTGGGTATTCATAGTTCCTTTTCCAGATGCAATTTACAAATTAGGGGTAATTTCTGTGTTAAGTAATGTTGTCTGGATATGGCATTAAACTCTTATCCGGTTATCATGGTAACAGAGCCTGCAAGTTAACTGAAGGTCAAATCTCTACGCCAAATTAGAAAAGCCTGGTTTCTCTAACTCTCAAATTTCTGTTTTCTCTCTAGATTTTTTCTCTGAACTCCACACTCCTATATTCTACGGCCTACTTGACAATTCATGTAAATATTTAATTAATGATGCCAACTAACAATATCTAAATTTGTAGTCTTGATTTTCCCTACAAAACATTTTTCCAGCCTCCCCAATGTCACTAAATGGAAATATCATTCTAGATGCCAAGGTCAAATTCTCGGAGCATCTATAATTTCTCTCTATTCCTTTCACTCCATATCCAATCAACCTATACAAATACCCAAAATCCAAACATTTCTTCCGATGGTCACTGCTACCTTTCTACCTAAAACTTGCCAGTTACTGCAATAAATAAATTCCTACAAGGTTATCCTGCTTTAACACTTCCCTCTAACTACTTACAACATAAGAGTGTGAGCCTAAAAATTTATAATTTTTATTTTTTTTAATGTTTATTTATTTTTGAGAGAGAGAGAGAGAGACAGAGTACGAATGGGGGAGGGGCAGAGAGAGAGGGAGACACAGAATCTGAAAAGCAGGCTCCAGGCACTGAGCTGTCAGCACAGAGCCCGACGCGGGGCTCGAACTCACGGACCCTGAGATCATGACCTGAGCCAAAGATGGCAGCTTAACCAACTGAGCCACCCAGGTGCCCTGAGCAATCCTTTTAAATGGAAATAAATTTGTATCATTCTTTTACTTAAAGCCTTCCAATGGGTCCCTACGCCCTCGAAATAAAATGTTGTAACATTTTTATGCCTATGTGTTTTTCATAATCTGGCCCCGGTTGCCTCTCTACCTCAGCTCATGCTACTCTCACCCTTGACATCTTTGCTGGCATCAGATTGGCCTCTTGGGTGATTGTTAAGTATATTGAACATGATTTTACTTCGAAACTTCACAAAGCTTTTTATTGTCCCTGGAATATTCTTCTCCAAAATATCCTCACTAGTTGAATTTCTTAACAAAATGTCACTTTATTAGAAGGCATTTTCTTGAAATAAAGCTACCTCTTGCCCTGGAAATCCCTATTCTCATTGTCTACTATAGTTACCTTCATAATAGGCATCAGCATCGAATATAGTATGCATTTACATTGTTGGTTTGTTTGTTGATGTTCTATCTTGCTCACTAAATAGAAGTGTTGCTGAGATGAGAGACTGCGTATTTTTTCATGGTTGCAAACATTATATCTAATTCAGAGCCTGGAAAAAATAGTTACCTAATAAATAGATATTGAATAAATAATTGAGGAAATGAATGACTAAATGACATGGGAATGGGTAGGTGTGTGTGTGTGTGTGTGTGTGTGTGCGTGTGTGTGTGTGTGTGTGTATTTTGAATTCATCACCAAGTATGAAAATATTTGACACAATCCTTTCTCTCAAGTGTCATATCTCTTGTCATATCCTGTAGATAATAAATGTCATTTCTTATGCATCTATCTTATCTGGTAGGCATTTTAAGGCCCAACTCTCCTCCTTACACAATTCCACTGAGGTTAAGTCAGTTCCTAAGAAGATGAGTTGGCCATGCTTCAAAAGAACTCCTGGTATCCTGAGCCCATTGATTGTTTCTCCTCCAGGGTCCCAGTATCTCATATTTTCTTTGCTAAATCCAAACTCCTCATTTTCCCCTCAGAATTCCTTCAGAGGAACAACTTCCACCTCTGTACCTTCTGACAATCTATTGGAAACTTGGATATTGGTATGAATTTTCATATACAATAGGTGACCTTGATGGCATTTGTGGCTGGCAAACAACCATCTGGATGGGTGTACATTTCTTTCTGTACTCTAGGATATCAATACTTATCTTTGGAGTAGACTTTATTCTGAAAATAGAGTTGTTAAAATCATGCACATGTAATGTAAGAATGTACTTAAAAGAGGCAGTCAAGAAGATATTTTGTATGGAGATGGTTGGTAAGGATTCTTAATAATAAAATTTGAGTGGAATAGCTTGATAATATGAGAAAACTATTGGAAAAATCCAACTTGAAGGGAAAAAAAGGTCCCAAATGGCTATTTAGCATGTTACATGAACATAAAATACATTTTTAGGAGCATGTATATATCCTATTTGCTTGCTATTTTTTTTAATTTCAACATTTACTCACAGTGTGGAAGCTAAAACCAGACAAAAGTGGGAAGAACTTTTTGGCTTAATCTTACCTTTACTGTAGCTGGAAGAAAAACCATGTAAAGGAGATGTCCTAGTCTGCTTGGAAAGTAACTTGGGGCCAACTGAGGGTGATATACATACTGCATAATTAAGATGATGGAAGTGAACTTTGTATCATGTAGTGTCAACTCTTATGGTTGTTTTTCTGTACCTTGGATTCAGGCAATTTTTGGGTGGGAGAGACTCCCAAAGGGAATTGGTTTATTATCCTTCAAGAATTATGTAATATCCAGAAGAGAAAATGAGGTGAAACTTGAACTTGGAGAGAGAACAGTGTCTTTTTCTATTAAGGAAGATCAAGGAGTTGAAAGAAGGGATTCCTGATGATCAGGCTAAGCTAGACACTTCTATGGAAACCTTCCAGGAACTGCTCAAAGATGGTGAGGTGGAGCATTGAACTATGGGCTCTAAGAATGGATAATAGAAGAGGCCTGGGTGGCTCAGTCGGTTAAGCATATGATTCGTGATTTCTATTCAGGTCAGGATCTTGAGGTGGTGAGATCAAGCCTCACATCATGCTGAGCGTGGAGCCTGCTTGGGATTCTCTCTCTCTCTCTCTCTCTCTCTCTCTCTCTTTCTCTCCCTCTTTTTTGATCTTTCCCTGCTTGTACTATCTCTCTCTCTCTTTCTCTTTCTCTCTCTCTCTCTCTCTCTCAAAATAAATAAACTTTTTAAAAAAGAATGGATAATAGCAGTTATAAGCTACTTTGCCTTTTAATGTCCATTCTCTCTAAGTTTTTCAAATCTTATTAGAAGACACAGCCTTGTCTCTTTTGTGTTATGGAGGATAAGGGAGAATACCACCTTCTCCTTCCATTAAAGGTCACTGAGAGGCATCAGAGGTGGTTACTGATAGTTCTAAGTCCCAACTCTGTGTCTATATCACAAGGTTTGGCAGCCTCAAAGGGAGTGCTACACTATTAACGTGAAAAAACCAGAGGGGAAAAACTTGAGTTTAATTTTTTTTTTTTCTGGAAAACATTGAGACAGTTCCCTGGAAGTTAACAGAAATAGCTGGGAAGTCAGTTTCTGAAATTCAGGCCACTTGGGATCTTGACAAAATAATTTGATAGAAAACAGATACACAAATTCATTCTATAGACATAGGATAGTGAAGTGCAAGGACAAACAGCATTTTTATACAGAATCTATTTAATGATCTGCAGAGTTGTCTTATGGAAATTTTTTGTAACTCTGTGGCATCCACTCTGCTAGCTGTTCTTTTAGCTTCTTTGACGTAGGGAATGATATAGAAATCCTCCCCTGGCTTAAAGTATATATTCATTCCCACAAGGGCTGTTTCAGAGACTTTTCCTTGTGCCACTTTCTCCTTCAGGAAGATGTATTTGGAAATCTCCCTGAGGATTGACAATAGCCCTTGCGTTTCCTCAAAATGTTCAAACCGTAGAACATTCGAACTCACATGCCAATTTCCTCTGGAGGACAGTACCAGAAGCCACAGATTATCTAGAAATAAATAATTCTAACCAGAAATTCCACTTGATGGTACCAAAAACATAAATCACCTATAAACCATTTCAGTTTATTAGTATTTTTACCAAAAAGGTAATTTTTCAAGTTTTAAATTCAGAATCATACCTGAGTCATTATTTTATTTAATTCAGTCAATTTAATACATTCAGTATTAAATGTATGCAATGTTTAAGACATCCTACAAAAAGTTATATATAAGAGTGTCATGTCCTTATACTACATACATATGCAAATGTGAGAATTTGGCAATATTCATTTCTAGAGGTCACACATTAAATTAATAATAAAAGATTAATAAATTCACCACAAAACTGTCTTCCTTTATAGTTTCTCTTTTACTAAAAATATCACGATGGTAGTCCTATTAATCAGATTTTGTTTTGGGAACAACAACTCCAAAGATCAGTGGCAAAAGTAATAATCATTTATCATTTCTTTGTCTCTGATTCTGTGGTTTGTCTGGGTAATATTTTCTGGTCTGGATTCACTTGGTTGATCTCTGTAGTCACTTAATGGAATGGATGGATAGATGGAACTTCTGTCCTACGTTTTCCCCATCTTCCAGGAATCTTGCCTGACCATGGGGAAAGGTTCCCAGCACTATGATAGGGTGTGCCCTACATGCAAGTACTTTTCATTCTTTTTTTTCCATTATCCAGGGAAAGTCACATGGCCAAGCAAAAGTCAGTGTTGGAGGGGACTATTCAAAGGCATGAGTACAGATAGGGACATTTTGACCATCAATCGCAAACAATCTCTCGGTAGACATGCTTAACAAGGATAAGATTCTAATAAGTAAATAGAGAAAAAAAACAACAGTTCTAATACAAACAAACTTTATGGTAGAAGGTTTTCCTTCAAGCTCTGAAGTATAATATTTCTTTCTTTGTATTATTTCTTTTCATATTTACATCTAATATTTTTTCAAGTAATAAAATCTATGGTTTAATTTTGGCTGATGTGCTCCTTAACCACGTCTAGGGAAAATTAATTTTTAATAAAAAAAAGGACTGAAAATATATATATTTTATTTCACTGGCCTTAGGAGTCTAAAAGTAATTAATAATTATGTAAAATAATTGCAATTAGTTCATAAATTTTAGATGTTATTTGAATAGTCATTATTCTTGAACATACTGGTGTACCTCACTGGGCTATCTCGGAAGCTATCTTAGAAGCCAAATAAATTTGAGCAAAAAAAAGAGGCACTAACTATTCAGTAGTTTGAATTAGATAGAAGCACTACCTCTGAACGTTCCATTGTTCTAAAGAGAATTCTGGGTGTCTTTTCAGCCATACTTATGGTTGATGCTGTTGCTAACCTCCGTTTAAGGAAACAGTTTTGTGAAATAGATTAAAAAAAAAATAAATAAATGAAACCACAACTGTCAGAAAAGAAAAAAAAAGGTAATACAGGAGAGAAAGTTTGGGGCATGTGGCCCATTTCCATGTGTAACCCCCTCCAAAGCCTGCAGACATGGCTGCCAGACTGTGAATAATAAAGAACTACTTGGAAAATGGTGCCAAATGATATCGCACCATATGGGTTGATCACTACAGTCCAATCAGGATGTCTTAAGTAATGTGAGAAAACTTTGTGTTGGGGTGCTGTGTACCGCATTGTTTTTTAAGTTGAGCTTAGTTGAGGCTTGAGGGCTGGCATATGCAACGAATACAAAATTCCCTCTCAAAGTATTGAATTCTTTCAGGGAAATATTTCAGCAAGGTATGAGGTATGACTCTGGCCGAAAGCCTGTGATATTAAAACAAGATTAAATTGGTAGCTAACGAATGCTAAATCTGCAAACGTGTCTATAACTCTTCTTGGGAAGCTTCACAAATTTTAGAATGTGTAGTTTGTTTGCTTTTTTTTTTTTTAATTGAGCACATTTGGTTTCAAAATAGATGTAATGCGAATTTGATGAACTCACTGGAAATTTCTTCTGGGACTGCCACATGAAAAGTAGGGAGCTCTGATTTTTTATTTGTAGGCTACTGAAATAGTGTTTTGTTCTCATTATATTTCATAGAATGATTTGTCAATATGAGAAAAAAAATCCTAACTGCTTTACTTTAACATTTATTTAGATAACGATATATGCATATTAGAACATTTATAAAAAGTTTCATCACTAGAAATCTGGAGCCAAACTTTCAATTCTCGATTGTTTAAGATAGTAGTGACTAGACATTTTCACAAAAATGTTTCTTGAGTTACAATTCTCAAAGTGAAATAAAAGTTTACATACCAGTAATTATACAAACCAAATGAAATTAGACATAATACACTAAAAATAGTACATCTCCAGTAGATACTCTGAATGATTCAGTGTAAGAAGACTAAATATTGTAATGGAAGACAAACAGAACAGTAAGCCCAGATTTTTTTTTATTATCTCTTTGGGTGCTTTAAAACTATCTCCTAAGGATTAGTAAGGATAGATATAAAAAGTAGTTCCTCTTTACCAGGTTTGATTTGCTTTCCTGCTATAGTTTTGACGTCTTCAGTGAGTTTCTAAAGACTAGTTGCCATTATAAACGTATATTTTGCATTATATTACAATTACATGGCTCAAAATTTACATTTTTGAAAGTGTCAAAGTGAACCACAAGCACTATATATTCCAATATAATTACCATCAAGAATATTGAGGAAAATGCTTTCTTATTTGTGGATGGATGCTACCCTCAAATAAAACTATAATTTGAAACATGGGTTCCAAGCATGCATTTCACTTTGAATTTCTTCCCAATAACCTCGTAACAAGCAATCATATGGGAAGTGTAACCACGTGATTTCATCGTGTATATGCACTTGAAGTGTAGAAGCACTTGGAGAATTTTCAAGTGCATTTTGCATTCACAGCTTATTTTGACATTTACAATGTGGATTCAAGTCCTAGGCACGAAAGACAAAATTATGAAATGTTTGTAATAGAATCAGGGGAAAATTTTATATCTGTATAGTATTGAAGTCTTCCTTTCTAAAAGGAACAAAAAAGATGAGGAAAGTTAGTAATTTCTATATATTAATAAATACCGTAAAGAATCTGAAGAGAGACAGCACATACCATGCTAACAAATACGTGATCAACAAAGAATTATTACAGAGATATAAAGAACTCCCACCAGTAAGTAAGAAAAAGACAAATAGCACAACATATTAATTAGTAATACACATAAACAGACATCTCAATGAATGGCTTATAATTGTATGAAAAGATTTCAACCTCTTTTGTAATCAGGGAAATTCCAATTAAAACCACAATGAGATGCCATTTCACACCCACCAGATTGGCAAAAATTAACAAGTCCAAGAACATGAAGTTTTGGCAAGGATGTAGAATAACGGGAACTCATACCAAGCAGATAGGCTGTACATTAGCGAAAACATTTTTGAAAGCAATTTGGCATTATTTAATGGAAGAGAATGTGATGTGTGAATTCATAACCCGACTCCTGGGAATATATCCTAGAGAAACTCTGACCTGTGTTTGCCACAAATCATGTAATTGAATGCCAAGTGCTCATAACAGTGGCATTGTTTGTATTGGCCAAAAAAAAAAAAAAAAAAAAAAGGGATGCAAACAAATGAACAAATTACCAAAACACCAGAACTACAAGATGCATTGAGAAGAAAATAAATTAATAGACTGTGTCACATTCTCATACGGCAAAACTGTTCTGTAGTAACTCTATAGCTACCTAGAACATTGTAACTAAATCTCACGAATATACTATGTTGGTTAATTTTATTAGCAAGTCTCAAGAGGAACATAGAAATGAAAAATCAACATTTCTGTTGTGATGCCACTACCTGGTTTGGGGGAGAGGCAGACAGCAGAGAAAGGCAGGGATTAAATCAAGGATGGATGTAAAAGTATTTTCATAGTACTGTTAAAGTTTGATTTTTTTTCAGACTCCTTGATAGGTATTGGAATACATATTATATTTTTAATTAGTTACATATATCAGTATTGACATCCATTTATATTTTCAGAATTTAATAAAAATAGAGACTAGCTTAAATAGATGTCCCAGAAGTTTCTGGCCACACCTCTGGTGGTTTACCTTGATCAATCAACATATTAATAGATTGAGGAGACCACCTGCTATAAGGGAATAAAAGGAGGGTTAGTTATCAGCAATAATAAAGGAAAAGACATTTTTTCCATTCCTTTTTCTCTTCTGAGCCAAAATCAGTACAGGTTCTATCAGAAGAGCAGAAGCCATTTTGCATCTTTTTAGTTGGAAAAGTATCCTAAAGTGGTGAATTACAATTTAGGCAGAATTACTTTGGCTACCCTGACTCTGAAATTGAAACTTGCCTCTGGAATTTCACTATTCATTACAATGTGGCAATTCCAACAGCTACTCGGCTCTGATCTCTTACCTTTCAGAAACACAGAAAATTACTAATTTAATTAGAGATTTGCGATCAAGCTCTACACAAACTCCCACCAATGTCACACTGATGAATGTGTCTGTGAATCAATAAAATATTCATGTGAAAAAGATAGCGATATTCAGACCAAGAATATCTCTCCTAGATCAAAAAAAATGTCAGTGTAGTTAACTAGTCTACTCTTCTACTCATTAATAGATTTAACTCAGCTAATTGATAAATTAACTTCTTCTATTTATTAAGAAATCACCTCTAATAGGAATAAAGTAGTAGAGAGGATTCAGTTTCATTTATTCCTCAAATTGGCAGCATACTTAATTTTTTCTAACTTGAATTCTTAGCTAGATTTTTGCTACTCAACATAATGATTGTAACTACTTGGGGAAGTTCAGTCATTCAACTCAAGTTCCAAAGATTTTTATTGTTTCATCCATCCCAGTAAGACAGATCCTTTTATGATCCCCACTTTACAAATAGTAATGAACTTGCTTAAGATCTCATAGTTTTTAAGAAGCAAAACATAGATTGGAACTATGTCTGTTTGTCTCTAAAAACACAAGAGACTATCTCAGGTGCCCAATGGGAGGTAAATCCTATGTTGTAACCATCACATTTTTCCCAGCTTCATTCTGGTGCAGTCTTTTCTAGGCCAGGAAAGCATCTCAAACCAAGACTGTCTTTGTTTAAAAATCAACGAGTGGGGGTACCTGCGTGGCTCAGTTGGTTAGGTGTCCAACTCTTGATTTCAACTCAGGTCATGATCTCACTGTTTGTGAGATCGAGCCCCACGTCGGGCCCTGCGCTGACAGTGTGGAGCCTGCTTGGGATTCTCTCTCTTCCTTTCTCTCTGCCCCTCCCCATTTCTCTCTTTCCACTCCCAAATAAGTAAATAAATAAACATTAAAAAAAATCAACTAGTGAATAGAGAACAAACTGAGGGTTACCAGAGGGGAGGTGGGTGGAGGGATGGGTTGAATAGGTGATGGGGATTAAGATGTGAGCAGTGGGTGTTGTATAGAGGTGATGAATCACTAAATTCCACACCTGAAACTAACATTACACTGTATGTTAACGAACTGGAATTTAAATAAAAATTTGAAAAAAAATCAACTATTGATACCCTAGCATTAGCTGTGTAAACCCACAAATTTTTCTGGACCCAGAAAGCTCTGTTTTCCACAGTCCTGTCTAAACTCACGCCTACCTTCTTATTTTTGGCAGCTTAAAAATGGAACAGTGCATTTCATGATTCCTCACTTGGATGGAATTCTTTCCTTGTACTCCCTGCCCTGTTCTGCCCTCTGTGATCCATGTCCCAACCTGTAAACCTTGACCATACTTCACCCCTAATCCCTTTGGCCCTCTGACCACAAACTCCAACCCCCTACACTCTGCCCCTGAACATTCCTTTATCCATTTCTTGGCTGGCCACCAAGCTGGCCTGACCTCCAGGGCTGACTCTCTTGGCTTGGTTTCTCTGGTGATTGTATTAAATCTGTTATTGATATTGGAAAGATTAGTATTCTGGGAAATTTTATTTGCTATTTGAAAGTCACACACCTAATATGTGGACATCATTTTTTAGGGTGTTTTATACATTGTGTTCTCTTCTGAAGAGACAATATGGCTGCATGATTAAATACACAGAAACAGATTCAGACCGGCAAGGTTCAATTTCAGCATGTATTTCATTTTTCATTTACATTTCCAATTACTTCTTTTGTAAACTGTATTGAGTAGCATTTTTTATAGCAATAATCAAATTCAGCTGTCTCTGGTGGTTACCTGTATGCCTTCTCTAGCACATGTACATGTATAGTATGTGATCTATAGAGACTTTAAACATGTCTATCCTCTTTAAAAAGAATTTAACGTGGCCACTTTGATTATTGTGTAAAAGACAACTAGGTAACTACAACAGCTAGAGTCTTTTTTGCTTGTTTGTTTTAATAAAACACAAGTGAACAGAATAGCACTTTTCTTTGGTAGCAGTAAGAAAATCAGGTTGCTTGAAATGAAGTGTCCATAATGAGAAATGGCTGGAGAAGGGAGAGACTTGTACAATAATCTAAGTTTCATCTTTTTGCTGGGGAAATAATGAGCATGAGCGGGCAATGCATCACTGTGTGGCATCCTGTCATAGGGTCTGATTTGCCTTTTATGAGTATTTCTCAAGCAGCAGTGTGACAATGGCCAGAGTCCTTTTGATAAGATGGAAGACAATTTCTGTAATTTACAGCTGAAACAATGGTGGCCAGGAATAAAGTAGAAGAGAGGGCTGAGAAGAGCAATAGTGAAGAGATGGGATCTATAAATTCATGACTGTTTACATGGATGAAAAAAGAAGAATCTAGTACCAGATTCCTCCTAAGAGCTATTTTAATGGTTAGTATTGCCTTTTATTACAATGGGGACTATTCAAGGGAAAACCAGTTTTAATGCACAGTAGTTGGTTATGGATTTAGACATGTTGAGTGGGAGATGGCTGATGTTCCCTGTTGTAGATTTCCAGCAGATTATGTTATGAGATAAACCATTGTTGTAGTAGGAAGTCAATTGTTAGGTAAAGGGCAGAGCAGAGAAAACTGAATGCATTTGTAGAAGCATATCTAGTGCAATTCTAATTCAGCCCTCAGACTGGTTATGGCATCCCAGCCGTGTGGTGACTGATCAGTGGGATATCTTGGAGCCACCATCAATGTCATCACTGCCAGAGTCCATGGGGATGATGAACAATCTAAGAGAAACTACTGCTGGGGTCCCTGAAGGACCAAAGGAAGTAACAGAGAAGGTGGCAATACATGAGCACCATTATGGTACCTCTATCCTTGAGTCCATGTAGGGAAGGCCTCAATATATTTGACAACGATGCTTTGATTGTGGGAACTGATAAACCCACCTTCTCCACACTGTTTTAAATCTTCCTTTAGGGATATAAGTCCCAGTTGCCCTTATCAACTTAACATTTCAAGAAGGGATATTGTTGTTATTTGATCATAACCTTTTAATAAGAAAGAATCCTATCATGTTTGTTTATAACTTTTTTTCTGCTGGAAAAAGAAAAAAAACCTACACACTCACAACCTTTCTTGGTTTTTTTCTTTCCTTCTCAAGCTGTTCAGAGTCCACAAGATTATATGGAGTAGAGAAAAGAAATTTTGATTTCAAGTACACAATTTTGAGTCATGGTACAGGATGAAGCCTATAATGTAATGATTCAAAGCCAAGGCTCTGGTTCCAGATTATCTAGGGTTAAAAATTTCAGCTCTATCTTTTCTAGTTACGTAACAAGCAACTTTGACTTCATTGGGCTCCAGTTTCCTCTGAAGTAAAGTGGAGCTTGTAATAATATCTGATTTGTGGGATTATTGTAAGTAAAACATTTAGAATAGTGTCTACAAAGAGTAAACATTGGAAAAACATTAGCTCTTAATATCATGACGGATATTTCTATTTATTAAGCACATGCATTTCAGCAAATGCAATTTTCAAGTGTCTACTCATTTTCTCTTTATGACTTGTTACTATTCTAGATGAGATGAATTGGGATGCTAATATTATATCAATAGATTGATTAGTATGGAACTTCATTCAACTAGTGGTTATTGTAAAATTTTCATAATTGCTGTTCTCTGAAGTTTCCACTTGTCTGCTGAAAGATTTAGGGTTTAAAGTTAAATCCCTTTGAAAAGGGAATTAGTCAGGAAGTTGGGATTAACTCTAAACATGGTGAATATATTTTTCAATCTCTTTATAAACCAAGATTTGCTCTGTCCTCTATTAAAAACCACAGGAAAGCATTTCTCCTGGAGGCTTCTGGTGTTGTGCTTAATGTTGTACAGCTAGGGACTGAATGATTAGTGTCCAAAAAGAAAACACAAAGAAAGATGTTGGAATCAATAGCAGAGTTTAATGTCTGGTAACTATACATAACTGAATGCCTCTACTTGTCCACAAATCCTTTCACCGAAATGCCATGATTAGTTTTTATGGGCTCGGAAGAAATTCAAGGGTCATTTTTGAAAGGTTATTATAAGGGGATTCCCAGATCCCAATGCAATTTGAAGAGACAACTATTAAAAAAGGGTCTAGCTGGAAGAATATCAAAGGAATTGAAGTTATGCCAAGAAATATAGATAAGATAATTCCCAAGGTGTAGGTTCACAAATAAGGAACTGAAGCAAATAAAATTAGCCAATCTGACTAAAATGTGTTCTGGGTTTACAGGATTATTTGCTATTACATATATGGTTATCAAGTTATTTTTATAGAAAGTTTTCTCATTGATCAGCTTCTCCTTTACCATCATCGTTAGATGCAAAATTTAAATTTTCACTCCTTTACATTTTTGGAGAATGCAGGATGTGGCCAAAGGGCCGGGAAGTGATATTTGTTCATTCACTCAACAAATACTTATTACATACCTAAAAGTACACCAGGTACTCTCCTGGGCATTTATACTGGTTTGTACACATTTAAATGATCGATTTTAACAGACATATGAACTGGAAAAGATGATAATATAACTAACACTCTTTCACAGTAACCTACTCATTAAGCAACTGTAACCTAAAAATGAAATATTTGGTATAAACAATAAACAATAAAATGCACTCATCTAAAGTGTATGGTTTGGCAAGACTTGAGAAATGTATACATTTGTGTTACCACAAATACAAACAAGATGTAAAATATTTCCATCAACTGTTTACTTGACCCCTTTTGAGTCAACCTCTTTTCCCCATATTCTGTTCCGGACATTCTGCTCTCCGTCCTTATAGATTAGACTTACCTTTACAGAATTGGCAATTACTTATTGTATATGTGTAATTATTAACAAAAGATAAGACACTACAATTTTGAAGTGTGTCATTTTAAAATTAGGGCTAGGGCTCCTGAGTGATTCGGTGGGGTGAGTGTGCAGCTCCTGGCTCAGGATATGATCCCACAGTTCATGAGTTCAAGCCCCTCATCGGGTTCACTGCTGTCAGCACAGAGCTCATTTAGGATCCTCTGTCCCCGTCTCTCTCTGCCCCTCCCCTGGTCACACACTCTCTCTTTCTCTCTCTCTCTCTCAAAAATAAATAAAACATTAAAAAAATAAAATTAGGACTAAGAATTTCAAGTTTCTGACAAAACGGTTGAATCATAACTTCAACATTACAATTACAAGAGTAGTCAGTGACTTCCTGTAGGAGATCATATCTACTGGAAAGGCTTAGGCGATGCCTTTCTCTATGTGATTCTTAGCTATGCAAAGTTGGCCAGGCACAATATATGAGGGGGAGAATCTTAGACTATTAAAACAGGTGGGCATTTATGCCAACAGGTTTAACGCATAGACAAAGAATGTATAGGATCTGAGGAGCCCCCAGAAACCTTACCTAACATCACCTAAAGAGTGAGAAAAATAAATGGAAGACATGGACTTCAGTAAGAGTTTCCAAACTGACAATCTGTATTGTGAAGAGTTAAGTTGAATGCTTCTTTGCTTGTTTTAGGCAGCTCTAGAGTGATGGCTTTTCATACAGTTCTAATACGATGGGTGTTTTCTTTTTTCTTTCTTTATTTTTTTTTCTTTAATAATCTGTCATTCCTAATCTCCTTTTGGAGTCATGTAAGCAAACTTGAAATGTTTTAACTTGTTTAGCTGAAATAATCATAGCAGTGCTTTCATTATGGTTTGATCCTTTACCATTAGGAATTCACACAGCTTACAAATGACTCTAGTCTGACTAGTGTTTATTGGCAGTCACATTGCCATTATGATACTCCAAGCCAATTTTGGTTGAGTTGAGTAAACATTCGGTAAGGACATTAACCCCAAGCATATGTTTCATGGAGGGCTTAAAACTTTACAAACCTTTACAGGCACCTATGTTGCCTCAAAATACTGTCTTCTTTCTGAGCTGAGAAAATTGAAGCTGGAGATTGGATGAACGGTTTTCTTGAGATCACAGAGGGACGAGAGGTAAAGTCAGGACCAGAATCTAGGTCATCCGACTTCTGGTCTAGGACTTGCTTCAAGGTTGGGGTGCAAGTTTCCATCACTGCCTGCTACGTCTATCCCCACTCCCTGACTCTTCCTTCCTATCCATGAGCCAGCCGGCTTTCCCTCCTCACATCTCTATGTGGTGACAAGTCTATCCTCCGTTATTAATAAATAATTTAAATATATTTGAATGATAAGTGTCCATAAGTATCAACCTAAATTTCTGACCACACAAACATGTTTCCCGCCTTCCCTTCGTAACAGGCCTCAGCCAAAAATGGCATTTATTTATGTTTGCAAAGTCCATAATGGTATCTATGGTCAGCTTGATCCAAGTTAGGTTTTAGGAGCGGGAGAGGATGAGACCAAGATCAGGGAAACATCAACTCTGGCTTGTGTCTCCGTCTCCACTTCTGCATGACTGAGTGGCAGCTTTTTATTCTTATTTTCTTGAGGCTCCTTGAGTCCTAGCACATTTCAGTCAGGCAACAAGGGGAATTTCCCTCTGGCTCTGTCCAGAGACTATTTGGAACTTCCAACTTTCCGTTTGACTCCTAAATAGCTCCTTAATTCATTTGTATATAATCTGTTTTTTTTTTTTAACCTGTCTGTGTCTCTTCATTTGTTCCTTCTTTAAGAGGCTAAGCTCCCTCCAACACATATCTTTGGGTTTGCTGTAAGAAAAACTTTGAATCTGCTGTAGCTTTCAACAGCCATGTTTTTTGTTATGACTATCGCCAGATGATGTATTTAAATGTTTTTTTAAATACTATAGTACGGTATTATTAATTATAGTTACCATGCTGCACATTAAATAATAAATTGCTGTTTTCTTATTAAGGCAGATACATGCCTAGTAGTTTTTCACTTTGCAAATATAAGTCACATCTTCCCTCAACGTTTATAATTTTCAAAAGATTTCCTAAATATTTTTATGCTTAACATCTTAGATGACTTTTAATCATATATTTATTTTATGGCCATAATACATAATTAAAATTTCTTCTTTACTTCTATATATATATATATATATGGATATATATATGGATAAATATATATGGATATATATATATGGATATATATATGGATATATATATATGGATACATATGAATATGTATAGATAGAGTGTATATATATGTATATATATATATATATATATATACATATATATAAGAAATTTTTATGGAAAATATTACCTTTGGGTCCATAATATCAACTGGCTATTATTTTCGTGCAATAAAATAATGAATCTATCATGAATTAAGTTTTAACTATCCCAATTGCTGAAGATTATTTCTTATGTTTCCTTATTATTTGTCTTTTATTTATAGATATACAAATCAATTTTTTGAAAAAATTATTAGTAGTTCTCCACATTTCAAATAATAGACTTAAGGTTTTTACTTTATTTATTTATTTTTAATTACATTGATTAGGACATCTGGAACAACATTCATTGGTAGAAGTTGAAGGCACATGTCGTGAGGCCTTTAATAGATATCTTGCTAGCATTGTCCCATAAGAATACATTTTGTTATGGTGTGTGTTTATATAAATATGTATATATATGCATATGGATATACATACATGTAGGTAAGAAGATAGATACTTACGTATATACAGACAGACAGACATAGGTATTTCTCACGTAAATAATCTCAGTGAGTCTGGTTCTTTTCACCTTACAGGCAACATAAGAGTTGAATTTTCACCTCTAGATATGGCCAGGGATGGGTTTGGATAATTGACTCTAGGTAAAATTTACCCAAGAGAATAATAATTTTATCTTCCAGACTGTATCTCTCTTTCTTTTTCTCTGTTTCTCCCTCTGAAATGGCAATAGACAAACCACATATTTGTATGGAGTTTCTGTAATACGGAAGCTACCCAAAAACCTGAGTCAGCTTATGGAAGAAAATTATCCTGTAGAGTGTCTCAAACAGCCATCAGAAAGGGAGATTTGGGGGAACTAAGACACTGAGATTTGGGAGTCATTTGTTACTGCAGCTTTACCTAGCCTGTCTTGACTAATATTCTTATTTTAATACAATTTTTAAAAATACACTTAAAGTAATGATATAAAAATAACTTTCTTCTTTCTGATATATTATTTTTATTATTCATATTAATCTATTCTATAATATTGATTCTATAATATTAATCTAATCTATAATATTGAATCAGTCTTGGAAAAATTAATTAGGTTTTAAATAAGTTGACTTATCTACTTATGAAAATATTCCATCTTACCAGTTGAAGGTCCTGTCATATTGTAAAAGACCTGGTTATGGGCTAAAATAAAGATTTAAAAAAATTAGCAAGAAAGAAAGGATAGTCAATAAATTTTTTAAACATATTGACAGACTTTTCATGGACTCTAAGGCATTAATAAATACTGTTCAATAGAAGGTCTTGCATCAGGCTGAATCCAAGAAGATAGAACATATTTGTTGGGACCTTTGAGTGACTTACTCCATTTAGCATCCGACTCTTGATTTCGGCTCAGGTCGTGATCTCACAATTTGTGAGATCAAGCCCCACGTGAGGCTTTACGCTGGCAGTGTGGAGACTGCTTGGGATTTTCTCTCTCTCTCTGTCTCTGCCCCTCCCCTGTTCATGCTGGAACACTCTCTCAAAATAAGTAAGCAAACTTTTTTTTTTAAATGAACGTATTTGTTAAAATGTGATTATGATAGTGTCACATTAATATGTACATTCAATATTTTTATTTTGCTTCAAATAAATTCACCTCATTTATTTTAGTGTTTAATTTTTTTTTGTTTCCAAGAAAAATAGTTTTATTTTCATTATTGTAATATATGGTGGAAAACTGTTGTTTCAGTCCATGCAGCTTTCTTCTCCTTGCTGGCTGCAGATTCCTTCTTTCTTGTGGAAATTCATTCCGTGTGCCATTGGTAGGGATGACCCTATCCAATCTCACTCCTTCTAGAGGTTATACTCATGACTTCCTTGAAAGAATATAAGATATGACATGATACATGCTAGAGGGGTCAGAGAGAACAGAAACAAGTGATTCTTCATAAGTTTTCCAGTTCTAGAGAAGAGATTTGATCTCTCTGCTGTGATTGTTGGCCAATTATTTCTTAAGTTTTGAACTGCCTTCTGATAACTTGCCTATACTGGAAGAGAACTTCAAGAGAAAGGCAAAGACAGATTTCTGTTGAAAATACTGTGATTTTAATGAATAAGAGAAACAATGGTGAGCAGGTCAGGGCCTTTCTAACATCAACTAAATCATTGGCAAGAACTATAACTTTAAACCTGCTCTGTCTGACCTTCCAAATTAGTCTAGAATCGCCGTACTAGTTTGGAAGGTCAGACATAGATAGATAGATAGATAATGAATAGATATAGATTGATAGATTGGCAATGGGGATCAAGTGTAGTTTTGATTAATTTTAATTGTTATGAAAGAGACGTGACTGATATATTTTTAGCATTACTACCATCATGATTTTTATATATCATCTTTATTTTGTACAAATGGGAAAAATGGGAAACATCCTTTTTTCTATGTAAGCTAGAGATCAAGGAAGGAGTTCTTGGAAGTTGGGTGAAATCAATAATGTTAGAGTAAGGCTTAGTAACCTAAAGGAAAGTAAAATTTCAGCAGAAAACAATAGAGAATTAGCCTGACAAAATATTCTTTCCTGCCTAGAATGGTTTTCTCTTTCTATTTTTATTGCATTCATTTTTTGTTTAGGTATGATTGTGTTATTGTATACATGTTATGCTGAGATTTTTAGCTTCCATTAATTTAAACAGTAACCGAATTCATATTAGAATTCCAAATACTTTATTCCTACTCTAATGTGAATGGGCCAGAATTCTCTGTAATTGGATATTGCATATATGTTTGAGACAGTTTTCTGTGAGCAATGTGCAGGAGCTCTACCCATGAACTTTGTTGTAGTCCATGAGGCTGAATAGAGATATTGTAGTTCACTTACAGGTTGAAGAAAGTTGAGATCACCCAATAAATAAAATGCTGTGTGCATGACACACATATATGCACACACACACAGGATGCGTGTATACATTTACGTACATTATTTTAGAACACTATTAGCACACCTAACATAAGATCAAAACTATCTTTATATAAAACCAAGTCATAATTTTATTTACTGTAAATTATTTCAATAGTTAAAATTCCTCAATTAACAATAAATATATGCCAATTTAATCTCATTTTGTCACTGTTTTTTAAGAACTATCTAAAATATTGTTGTACTTTATCTTTTCTTTAAAATAGCTCAAAATATGTAAGATTAAATTATGTTACCCACTTACATTGACACTGGTTGTTTTATCAGAGTTAGACTTCTTTATCTTTCCTTAATGTAATGATAGTAGTAAAATTATTTCAGTAGTTCCATGATGGCATTGAATACATCTATGGAACACTCCTTCCTGAAGGTTTGTTTTTAATTAAGATTCCTTAGGAATGACATAATTGAGCATAAGCTCATCACATGGTCATATGCCAAGAATTAACAATAGTTACATTAGTGAACTATGTTACCTAGTAACAAAAGCAACATAACATTTTCATAACAGTTGAATATATATTCAAAATTTCCCAAAGTTCTCATAACCAAATACATGGCAAAAATACTCACACATATTATATAAACCCTTATGAAATGTGTATTCTGTCTTCTGTCTTGGTGTTTTTTTTTTTTTTTTTGTATATTATTCCAGTTTTCTACTTCATCTGGAAATGTGTTCTATGCCACACTGGATGTCAAATGGGGAAATAGAAACAATAAAAAAGAACCAGTTGAAAATTCTGGAGCTGAAGAATGAAATTTCTGAAATTAAGAGATTTCCTTGGATGGACTTAACAGCTGAATAGACATGACAGAGGAAAGTTTAATGAACTTCATGATAAATCAATGAAAACTATTGAAGGGAAAAAAATGATGAGAATTAAAAAAAAAGGAATAGAGACTTGAGAACTTGTCTGATGATCTCAAACATTACAGCACATGTAACTGGAATAATAGAAGAAGAAAGACTTGAGGACCAAAAGTATTCAAGAGATAAAGTTAAATATTTTACAAATTTGATGAAACACATGTAATGACAGGCATACTATGCTTTGTGGATATCAAGTAGAGAAAGGAAAAAGAAGCTTAAATTTATGTGTATCCCATTCGAATGGTTGAAAGACAAAGACAAAGACTAGATCTTGAAAATAACAAGAGAAAATTAACACATTATGTAAGAGGAGACAAAATTTCGATTAATGGCTGACTTCTCAGCAGATCCTTGGGGACAAGAAAAGACAGAAACAGGGGTGTCTGAGTGGCTCAGTCGGTTAATGATTTTGGTTCATGTTGTGATCTCAAGGTCATGAGATCAAGCTGGGCGTCAGGTTACATGCCGGGCACAGAGCATGCTTAAGATTCTCTATCTCCCTCTGCCCCCTGCCACTCATATGCACCTGTGCATGTGCTCTCTTTCTCAAAAAGAAAAAAAAAAGACGGAAACATCATTGAAAAGCTGGAAACAAACAAACATATAAACACTGGCAACCCAGAATTCTATATCCATCAAAAACACTCTTCAATAATGAAAGTAAAATAAAGATATTTTCAGGTAACAGAGAACCAGAGGAATTCATCACTAACGGATCTGCCCTAAAAGAAATACTAAGGGAAGTTTTTCAGGATGAAAGGAAGTGATAGCAGAGGAAAGGCTGTGTTCTCAGAAAAGAAGAAAGAACATCTGAAATATCTGAGTAGATAGAAAAGAGTATTTTTTTCTTTCCTCCATTTCTGATTTTTTTTGACAATCTCTACATGTGTATGAAAAAACATTGTCTTGTAGGTTTGTAAGTGTAATGTAACCCTTGTAACATAAAAAAGAATTTATGACATATTTATTTGCAGGATTTTGGTATTTTAGACAAAGTAGTACATTATTGAATAAACTATGCAGAATTAAGGTTGTATAATGCAATCCTTAGGTCGATCATGCAGAAAAGAGCTGAAAGGCAACAGGAAAATTTAAATGGAATTCTAACAACTATTCAAATAATTTAAACAAGTAATAGTAAAAGGGAAACAGAGGAGTAAAAACAGAGCAGAAAAGCTGAGAACATAAAAAATGCTTACCACAAAAACAACTGTATTTATTACACTAATTGCTAATAGATTAAATGAACAAAGTAAAAGTTATATTTTCAGAATGGACTCATAAACCAAACCAAGTATATGCTATCTACAAAAAAACATGCTTTTATTTTAAAGACAAATACGGTTTGAAAGTAAATGAACAACAACAACAACAAAAACATATAATGCAAGCTTTGAGGAAAAGAAGGCTTGAATGGTTATATTAACTTTAAGTGGAAGTTGTTAAGACAAAATATATTACCATAAATAAAGAGGGAAATTTCATAAGTACAGTTGACCTGTGAATGGGTTTGAATTGCTCAGGTTCATTTATATATGAATGGGGTTTTTTGATAAATACCAGACAGTACTGAAAATGCACTTTCCCTTCCTTATGAGTTTCTTAATAACATTTTTAATCTAGCTTACTTTATTGTAAGAATATAGTATAAAATACATATAATAAATATGTGTTAATTGACTGTTTATGTTATCATTAAGACTTCCGGTCCACAGCAAGCTACTAGTAGTTAAGTTTTTAGGGAGTCAAAAGTTATACAGAGATCTCTGACTGCTCAGGGTCAGCGCCCCTAAACCCTCAGTTGTTCAAGAGTCCACTACATAATTTTATAAAACAACAACTGCTAAGAACCAATGATCTAATTTCCCCCTTAAAAAGTTAGAGAAAAAGAGCAAATTAAACCCAACGTAGTTAGAAAATACAAGGTAAAGATAAAATATATCAAAATACAAAAATAGACACACAATAAAGAAAATTAACATAATGAAAAGAGCATGTTTGAAAAAATTAATAGGGGTGCCTGGGTGGCTCAGTCGGTTAACCATCTGACTTCAGCTCAGGTCATGATCTCGTGGTCCGTGGGTTCGAGCCCCAACTGCTCACAGCTTGGAGCCTGGAGCCTGCTTCAGTTTCTTTGTCTTTCTCTGTCTCTACCCCTCCCCTACTCATGCTCTCTCTCTCAAAAATAAACATAAAAAAATCAAAACAAGAAAAAAAAATTAATAAACTTGGTAATCCCTACCAAGTTTGCTCATGAAAATCATAAGAAAGACTCTGTCAATATCAGGCACGCAAGAGGTTACAAAAATAGACTTCATATGTTTCTTAAAGGAATCTAAAAGGGTATCATTACCAACTTTATGCTGATAGACATGGTGACTTAGATGAAATGAACAATCCATTCAGCAGCCATCGCTGGGAAAGCCAGTTTCACACAGGTGCATCCTAACCAACACCTTCCTCAGCTTGCTTTCTGCCCCAAAGCTTTTTGGATGTTTTGCCTCCCCCAGTCCTGCAAACTAGAAAGTACAAGTGTATTAACACCCACAGGACAACTCCTGAGCAGTGGGAGAGGAAGAACAAGAACCAATGGGTAAATAAATATTCTCTTTTTTATTCTTTTCAAGTGGACAACTACCTGTAGGAGGCACCCACCACAAATTCTCAGCTACTTCAATGGGTCTCAGTAGACTCGAGCCCCAACTGCTCATAGCTTGATAAGAGACTCTCATGTTGCCTCTACCAGTCCTTCATTCCAGTTTTCTGGCATGGCAAATGCAAATAAACTATCCATAAGCAAGAGAATGTCTCGGATTCAGGTTCTGGGAAAAGTATGACATCAGTGGGAACAGAAAATTTGAGAACTATCTGGAAAATAGCAGCTGAGATTGAAAATGACAGAAAAAAAAAAAGAGGAGAGTCATTTGATGATGATCTCCAAAGGAGTGGCTTGCAACAGAAGCATATGTTTACTTGTCCATCTCGGCTCTGGCGCAGCCGTGATCCTCACTCAAGAATACAGCTGGATGGAATTTCTCTGTCGGAACAATGGCAGGTGTCATAGCGTAGGGATGAGGGGAGCATGTCACTTCCACTCACATTTTATTACACAAAGTTTGCCACATGGCCACACACTTGAGTGCAATTGCACAAGATGTATAACATTTCAGCAGAAGGGATTTCAAATATTTATGAAAATTGAAGGATGGTCGATTCAATAAAATGCAGGAAAAAGCTAATAGTAGAGCACTCAATAAAATTTAGCCAACTGTTTGGTCACAAGATTACTTTTAGATATAAAAAATTACAAAGCATGAGAAATCTCTGCAAACAAAGTAGAAAAGAAATTTTAATACGCTTTAAATAAAGTTATCTTAATTTTACAAGTGAAGCTTTACTTGCGTTTTGTTTTGTTATTGTTGTTGCTGCTGTTTTGCTCATTTTACTGTGAAGCAAATGAGTTCCAATGAAATTATTTATATCAGAAAAAGAGATTTAGAACTGCAACTTTTCATCGTTTTAACCGTCCAAGATTTTATCACAGGCTTATTTTTCACCCATATTTTATTTTCGTAAGCTCAGAATTGTCAACTTGTAAAATGTTATCATAAAAGACATTTTTTTCATACAAATAAATCTGAAATAACTTTTCACAAATATGTTACAGTATTTGTGAGCTGCATAAATATCAGCTGAACGCTGGAAAATCTTGGAATTTTGAATTGTGATTTATTTCACGGACGATGCTGGTTTCCTGTAGCTTTTAACATCCATTAGGATTCATGCATTCTCATAACCTAGCTGGTTTTCTGAGTAGGTCTAATATGTGCTTGCTTTTATGAAGGAATATCCTTGAGATTTTAATGATAATTTTAATCCTTAAATTTATAGAATGACTGATTCCATTATTCACAAGAGGAACTATATTGCCTATGATTCAACGACAACTCCACATCAGAGGATGTCAGAAAATCGGTAGCCTCAATTGACCTGAGAATGTCAAGGTTCCTTCACCGTGTGAGATTAATTTTGCGTTATACATCAGGCACTGATTTTAGTCAAATTATTAAGGAATTATAGATGTCATCATACTGTTTGTAGACGTCAATTTCACGTTCCCAACTTACTCCTCAAAGTACTAGCTATGTAGATGTCAAACCGGTGCGGCTCCCAACACTCACACAGAATGATCCACCGGTATGCAGTTAGCAGTTTCTTCTCATTTCTACCCACTCTGCATCTGTACTAGGAAAAGTGAGAATCTGTGTAAAAGAAATTCTAATGTTGGTGACTATCACCAAAGAATGATGACCAAGGCAAAAGTAACATTGGATGAGAAGACATTTCCATTTAATTGTCTCGGGAGGTTTCAGGTACCTGATGCATGTGAAAGACAGGTGAGGGGGACACTTTCGAGCAGGGACTCCGAGCCACTTTTGAGCCAGAATAGGAGGATAATATGTGTCACTGGAAACCATGTACTTGAGCACAGTATTTAATTTGATTCCTTGTGGCAAGAGAAATCAGCATACTGTCACAAAGCTCGTATACCAAGCCACCCCAAGCACATATTTTTATGTAACGGATTTAAAAATGCGTTGCAGATATTACATAACCATATCTCACAAGGGTGGGCTGGTCTCAATTTTGATAATAGCTACTGTTGGGCTCGCCTACGCTAAGCTAATAATTTAAGTTTAGCTTGTCGAATCCCGTTCTTTTGTTTTATAACCCAAATCTGCTTTCCATTTGCGTGTGTAAGTTGGTCATCTGCTTTGGTGACAAAGAGGAGGTGCCTCCGGAAAGGTTCTCAGACCAGGCTGCAGTGTTGAAAGCTTCATAAATCAGTTCGGGTTTGTACAAAAATTACTTCCCTGATCCAGATCTGGCATTATTAATAATGATTTATTATTTAAAAAAATTTCCAACACAAAACATGGAGAGCTTTGAAATCATAATTTATTTTCCTTGCTTGCCATGCAGTCTCACTTGTCATGATATTTTTCTAAGTTTTAGGCCGATTACTCAGAGTGAGTGTGCCTGGCTAAAATACGTCCTTTACCTGAAAATAGAAACTCTAACTCTATCAAGGTAACTGAGCTCTGCAAATAATAGCATAGAAGATGGTCAGTTCTTTGCCTATGGTATGTTTATGCCATCATCCTTCTGTGTTTCCCTTCCTTAAAAATAAGGGACCTGGGAAGTTTGCCTACAGTCTTGCGGGGTGGGGGGTGGGCATTGTGAATGATCACCCTGACAATACAGAGTGAGCTCTTTCCTCCATCTATCTTCTAGAATCGACTGCATGTAAATGAAAAATAAATTGTGTTTTTCCTTGCAAGGCTAAGAGACAATGCGATTTGGAATAGCTACAGATGTTTCCAATGCTCCTCTAAATGCATCTGAATTTAATAAGCCGAGAGTTTGTAAATATATTTGTCTGTCAATTAGTTTGTTCCAGTACTTTTGTTGGATGTAAAATGTGTTGGCCCAATTATTACGCTATTTTAAGACATACTCAAAGTTTGATTTCTTATTCGTTCCACCAAATAAACTTCAATGAAAATAAGCTATTAATAAAGTTTTCAAAGCTTCACTTTTAAAATGTATTTCAGAGGGCGCTTAGTAGGTTGAGTGTCTGACTCTTGATTTTGTCTCAGGTCATGATCCCAGAGTCATGGGATCGAACCCTATATCAGGCTCTGCACTGAATGAGCAGCCTGCTTAAGATTCTATCTCTCTCTCCCTCTGCCCCTCTTCTCTGCTTGTTCTTTCTCTCTCCAATTAAAATAAAAAGTTAAAATACATTTTAGTAAAATAGACTTTGGTGAAATGCCAGAGGTAAATGTCATATACAAAAAAAAAAAAAAAAAAAAAAAAAAACAAAAAAACAGGGGGGCACCTGAGTGGCTCAGTTAGTTAGGCATCCCACTTCGGCTCAGGTCATGATATCACGGTTTGTGAGTCCGATCCCTACATCAGGCTCTCTGCTGTCAGCACAGAGCCTACCTCGGACACTCTGTCCTGCCCCCCCCACCGGCCCCCACCGTCTCTGTCTCTCCTCTGCTTGTGCTCTCCCTCTCAAAAATAAACATTAAACAAAATTTAAAAAAAGAAATTAATTGAGTGAAGTTCATAATTTACAGGTCTATATATTATATTGAACAATACTGAGTAAAAAAAGAAGTCACTGTACTTAAGTAAGCCATAGTAGAAGGAAACATGGAACATTACCCCCTATGGTTCACATTAATTTTGACTTTCTTACATTCACTTCAAGCATATTTATTATCTTCTGATATTAGTTTGTCAGCCCTCTTCTAAAATAAAATGGTCTATAAGTTTTTGAGATGGACCATCATTTTTTGAAAAAAAATTTGCAAGACGTTACCTTGTCCAATAAAGGCACCTTAATTTTTAATATCAGTTTTTATTTTAAGAGAGCAAGATAAAAAATAAGATTTAAATATATTATTTCACATCCTACAAGATACTGAGCATATAATGATTACACAAACAATATTCCTGACATAGTAACGCCAGAAAGACAATTAATGGTATTTTGAAATGTTGTTCATCAGTGAAATAGAACAATGAGAAAGTGATTATAGCTTGGATCACACAAAGAAAGGAACACTTTAGACAGATTAAGTAGAATTAAATAAATTCCCTAACGGGATACTCTGTAGTATGCCACCAATCAGGTGACCTGCAGGGACAAAGGCATAGAGGAAAACTTTCTCTAGGTTAATCAATAAACTATGCTATTGGCATTTTACAGGTCATTTTGAGGAGGAATAAAACCTACCTAAAAAATACTCTAATAAAATCATTTCTGTGCATTTATAATTTTTAGCTGTAGCTATAATCCAAGCTGTAAACTAACCAGATGACATGGGATGACAATGTTATGAAGAACAAAAAGGACTAGCAGGATAAAAAATGTCACTAAATATTTAAAATATTCAAAGAAACTAAAGAAACCAAAGAAATAAAGAAACTAAATGGACTAGTAATTTCTTTTTACCTTGGCTCCACTAGATTAGAGTTCCCATTGCCTCTTTGATGAGTAAATGAGCTATGTTAGATTATCATTGTATTATATATATTTATATATATATATATACATTTTCATTATGTGTATGTATATGAATTGTATACTGAAATACATTTAGTTTCATCACAGAAGGCAGTTAACTTGACACGTTTTTATCTCTACTTTGGCCTCAGTTTAAACTCCCTGTACACATAATACACTCAAACGCACACACACACACACACACACTCACACACACACACACACACACACACACACACACACACTCACACACACAGAGACCAAGATATACACACACAGAGACCAAGATATAATTGGACCAATAAACTATGTCAACTAAACTGATATTTGTGATCAAAAACATATACACCCAAGACTTAGTTTCCTTTCCAAAAGGAAACTTAGGTAAGTTATGTACCTTTTAGGATACTTGATTTTAAAAGGCTTATTTCTCACTGCTGGGCTGTATTTTACACTCCCTCATTATTGCATAAATGTCACTGTGTTCTTTGCTCCTCTGATTTTCTGTTGTCACTCTAAGCTAACATCCAGTGACAAAACTTTTCTCCTCATCCGCATGGGGGAACTTTCCCTGTTCCTTTTTTTTAAATGAGACAAAGAGAGACAAAGAGAGAGGGACAGAGAGAGGGAGAGAGGGGAAGGGGTACGAAGGGGGGGGGGGAGAGAGAAAATCCCGAGGGGACTCTGAACTGACAGTGCCTACGTGGAGCTTGATCTCCCAAAAGGTGAAATCGTGACCTAAGAGGGAATCAAGAGTCAGACGCTGAACAGACTGAGCCATCCAGGCGCCCGCTGGACGTCTCCCTATTCTTTCCATGTTTTTCCAGCATATTTGCTTTCTCCCCGCCCATCTCCATGGTAGGTTAATTTATTATGAACCTTGGTTTAAGGGCCCGCATATTCTTCTCTTTCTGAACACTGTCCTCAAAGCTTTGGTCCCGAGAGTACCTTAAAAACATGGGTGACCTGTGAGGCAGAGTTTTACTGAAACATTGAGTAACGGGGTATGTTATTTAAAAACAAAAATATGAAAATAAGATGAAGGGAAGGAACTGTTATTAACACCGAACAGTGAATGCACTGGTCCTATTTATCTTCCATTTCCTACCACAAGTATTTGTTATGTTTATTTATTAAGAGAGAGAGGGGGAGAGAGAGAGAGAATGCGAGTAAGGGGGAACCCCAAACAGGCTCTGCTCCGTAGGCGCATAGCTCCCCACAGGAGGCTCAAACTCACCAACCATGAGATCATAACCTGAGCCGAAATTAAGAGGCAGATGCTTGACCGACTGAGCCACCCAGAAGGTTTCCCACCACAAGGATCTTCAGTGCTTGGACACCCATTCCCACCTCTCTTCCTTGGGCCCCAGTCTGTCCACATTTATTTACCTCTGTCCTCTCAATTACCTGTCACCTTCTAACCCTTAAATTCTAGTTTTCCTTCCTGTAAAATCAAGCTCTTGGTTTACTTTTGTGCATCGCAGCAAATAAACGAACAAATCATGAACACATTCTGTTCAATAGCAGTCTGACCTGAGTAACAGAAAGCTATTGGTCTGTCTGATCTCCATCTTTTAGCAAGAGAAAGAACCCATGAGTCTTTGAAATAACAGCTCTGCTATTCTGTTGGGGAAAGCACTATGAGGCTATACTTCCTCTCCCTAACAGCCAGGGTTAGCAGAAGACAAACAGCACAAAGTTTCATTCTCTTTACCTCTGGCCCTGTACATTCAGTCCACAGAAACTCCTCTGAGGCAGTTTATGTGTCGGTTTTTATTTTACTTCCATTTTCACCAACTCCTGCATGAAACTATCACAGGAATTGAAGAATTAATAGATTTCTTCAGTTTGAAGTCACACTGGAGAAAGGATTATATTTTGATATATGCCTCTTAGAAATGGCAACTACTAAGAAATATGTTGCTTGAAAATGGTCCTGGGGCACCTGACTCAGTCAGTTGAGTGTCCGACTTCGGCTCAGGTCATGATCTCTCTTTGAGTTCGAGCCCCGTGTCGGGCTCTGTGCTGACAGCTCAGAGCCTGGAGCCTGCTTGAAATTCTGTGTCTCCCTTTTTCTCTGCCCCTCCCCCTGCTCATGCTCGCTCTCTCTCTCTCTCTCTCTCTGTCAAAAGTAAATAAACATTAAAAACTTAAAAAAAAAAAAAGAAAGAAAATGGTCACTACTTCCCACCTTATTAAGTAGATTTAATAACTACATTCAGAATCCCCCCTCTCATAGCCTTCTGTTTCTGTCAATATAGATAAAAATTATGTGAAACAACTTGGGGCGCCTGTGCAGTTCAGTCGGTTAAGTGTCTGTCTCTTGATGGGGACTCAAGTCACGATCTCACTGTTGTGAGATTGAACCCCTTGCTGGGATATGTGCTAGAGGGTGGAGCCTGCTTAATATTCTCCCTCTCCCTCTACCCCTTCCCATCTCTCTATCTCTCTGTCTCTCTCTCAAAGAAAAATGTGAAAAAACTTTAAATGTGAAAAATAGTATTTATGTATCTATTCTTTTATCTTTTGAATATTGAACATATTCAATCTCAGTACACTTTCAAGTCAATGGGCATTTTATTAACAAAATTGAATAAATCACAATATCCAGGTGGAGTGTTTGGGATATTGAAAAAAAAATTAATAAATGTAAGAAAGGTCTGAGGTACAAAGGAGAGTATTGAAAAGAATAAAGTCAAGTGAGGTCCTGGGCTTTTGCATGGATATTTAATTGAATGCATTTAGGTAGAGGGGAAATGGATTCTCTATTAGGATAATTTTTGGTTTCAGTAAAAAACAGCCCAATACAAAAAGACTTCAACCAAAGGAATATGAATTCGTTCTCACAAATAAGAGTCTAGGGTTGGCCTTAACTTCTGGGTCTAGCTCTTCTCTGAAATTCTCTTGTCACTGCCTTACTCCATATGGTGGCCTCTTTCTTATGGTGGTACCAGTTCTGGGCCAATATTTAGGTGAAGTAACGTGCAGAAGAGAGAATGTACCTCCCAGTGGCTCTCCTGAGAGGGAGAGATATAGAAAACAATAATGAAACACATTTCCCCCGTATTTCCAAACACATTTCTCTCACATGCCTTTGGCTGCTAGGGTCACATGCCTTCCCGTCTGAACCAAATCCTATGACCAGGTTAATGCCATGTGATGATTGGCTTCAGCCTGATTTCGCTGAGAACCAATCCCTTTGCAGGACCACAGCATTATTTTAAAATTAATCATGAAAGCCTTTTTTTTTTTTTTTAATTTTCCATACTTTTCTTGCTGTAGCAAAGCTTTCTAAATTCCACTGATTTATTGCTCAAGGATAAATTGTTCTTTAAAGCTGTAAGATGTGAGTTTGGCCTGATCTGGTTTGAAGCTGGGTCCATACTGCTTAACAGCCCATGTACTGTGGGTTCAGTTACTGTTGCAGCCATGACTCACTGTGTCTAGCTGTTGGCCACGACATTATGGAAACTTCTGAGTCTGCACCTTGCGATGTCCCATATGCTGTTGACCAGGTTTCCTGTGGTCTAGACAGTGGCCTGCGGGCAGATCATTTGTGTTAATATCTATTCCCTGAACCATAGTATGTAAATATTGCTTCTTTGGAATTTGTTTGAGATTGTCTCAAAAAACTTCATTGCAATGCGTTTGCATGCAAGTTATTTAATAAGCTGCAATACTGGATATTTAGTGTGTGCTTATTATCTGGTAAAGCATATTTTGGAAAACATTTCATTGATTATAATACTTGCCACTTTGTCTTTAGTTTTTATATAATGCAATAATTTCAGAAGCAGAGTTATCATGCAAATGATTCTATTTGAAAAATATGTAACAGTCAAATATGGCCTCTTGTATTAGATGGTAAAATCTGCTAGTTAATATACAAGGTGTGGGATTTTTTTTTTAATTTGAAAATTATACTATTTAATGACATCTCTGTCTGTGTATTTCTCACATACTGTTGTATTTCAAGTAAATATAAGATAGAAAAACTAAATACCAATTTAACAAATAGTCTTATTAGAGTTGAATCATTCACTTTATTTTTTATTTATTTATTTAAAAAAATTTTTTAATGTTTATTTATTTTTGAGGGAGAATGTAAGAGCATGAGCAGGAGAGGGGCAGAGAGAGAGAGGGAGACACAGAATCTGAAGCAGGCTCCAGGCTCTGAGCTGTCAGCACGGAGCCCCACGCGGGGCTCGAACCCACGAGCTGTGAGATCATGACCTGAGCTGAAGTCGGAGGCTCAACCGACTGAGCCACCCATGCACCCGAATTATTCACTTTAAAATATAATTTATTATAAATTGCCCTTGTGTCTTTAACAAATAATCTATTTGCTGTAGTTTCCTTTAGGCAATTTCTTTTCAGGACTATCTCAGTTGCTTAACCCTTAGTACATTAGAAGATGCCATTAATATCTCCAGGAAGACAAGAGAATGAATCAGTCTCTTTTCTCTGGGAGTGTGAAATTATATAGATAGATGCTAGATAATATGAGAGTACATATATTCAAGGGATTTTTTTTCCCTAGGTCATTTAAAAAAATGTGTTTTGTCCTCATTATGGCTTGGTTATACAAAGACATAATGTCTTTTTTTTTTTTTTTAATATGGAATGCTTCGAGAATTTGGACGTCATCCTAGTACAGGGGTCTTGCTAACCTCCTCTGTATCATTTCACTTTTAGCATATGTGCTGCCGAAGGGAATACTTTTCTTTTTTTTTTTTTCTTTTCTTTTTTTTTTTTTAATCAAGGGTTTTTTTTATATTCTTGTTAGTCATAAGTACTCTGAATTACTGTTAGGAGTTTCTTATTTCCCTGTATTTGTGGGAGAAGGTAGCGGAAATTCCTGTAATGCTGTGGGGGAATCCCCTCTCCTACCTCCTTTTGCCAGGGGAATACCGGGAAGAAACTTCTACTAGACTTTTAGGAGCACACCTTATTCCTAGGAACTCCTATCCTATCCTTGTGGACTCTGTTATTAGCATCAGCATTAGAACACATGGAGTAATTAATGGGATAAATACCAAACTAAGATGCAGTTACATTTCAGTTTCAGAAAGATATTGTAAGTCTCACACTATAGTAATATAAAATGCCGGAACTGAACCAGACACTAAGGTACTCGTATTATCAAATGGAGTCTTCTAATGCCATTTTAGCTTTAAAATTTAGGATCAAAATGTATTGACTCCAAACTGTAGATCAGCATGGACATGGGGTTGGTTTTATTCAAACACCTGACTCCAAAGACTATAGGAGACAACCTACAGGCTCTGGGGTGTGTTTTTTTTTTTTTTTTTTCTTCATTGCTTGTCTATTCAAAGTACTTCTATAATTTGACTAGGAAAAACGATTTGACCTAATCCAAAGAATCGCAATACTTCTATTTGTCAGTTTTTGGAGATTAAAAATAGTAAAATGTATTTCTTCATTTCCTGCCTAAAGTTGTAATATTTAGCTTTTGTGTTACCAGTTGCCAGATTAGATTACTTTTTTGCCGAAGGCTTTGCGTTGCGCATGCCTCCCATATTACTACTTACTATTTTCTTTATGTGAGAGGCTTTGTGATAGTTATAATATTTCAGATCAGAGAAATTTGCTCTGAGCTTTATAAGATAAAGTGTCTGTGATCAGTAGTTTTATTTTTTTCCCCTGGTATTTCTGGTAAAGCAAACTGGCACCTGCTATTTCCAACAGCCAGTGGCAATTAGTCATTGCTGTTTTGTTACCTAGAGGACACTGTTCAAGTTTCAGCAAGTTTTCATCTTTCCCACCTCTATTATAATATCATTTATTCTATTGGCAATGTCTCTAGATATTTGATCATCTAGCTTGTGCGGTTCATCTTCTTGTTTCTGGGAAATTATATCTATTTTAGAATATCTTCCTTCGCTAAAGTAAAGTAATAAGATTTCATGGATAATAAGCCAATGATGTACACTTATCAATGATAGGCATAAAATATGTAAAACTTTATTTTAAAATCTGTTACGTTAACGTGTAATTACCAGAATTTGCGTACGACGGAATAACTAAACAAGCTTACACTTACTACAATCAGTTTGATAGGCTAAAAATTCTGAGGCAATGATATCGCATTATCCTTAACACTCCCACCCTTGTGTGTTGGGTGTGGTGGGGGAAGCTATCTTGTCTTGTGCATCAAATGCAATTATTCTTGAGAAGTCTCATCTGTACCTGGATTTGTTTTTTTTTAACTTTTTAAATATAATTTATTGTCAAATTGGCTTACATACAACACCCAGGGCTCATCCCAACAAGTGCCCTCCTCAATGCCCATCACCTATTTTCCACTGTCTCCCACCACCACCACCCCCCCATCCACCCTCGGTTTGTTCTCAGTATTTAAGAGTCTCTTGTGGTTTGCCTCCCTCCCTCTCTGTTTGTAACTATTTTTTTCCCCTTCCCTTCCCCCGTGGTCTTCTGTTAAGTTTCTCAAGATCCACATATGAGTGAAAACATAGGATATCTGTCCTTCTCTGACTGACTTAGTTCACTCAGGATGATGCCTTCTAGTTCCATCCACATTGCTGTAAATGGCATGATTTCATTCTTTCTCATTGCCAAGCAGTATTCCATTGTATATATAAACCACATCTTCTTTATCCATTCATCAGTTGATGGACATTTAGGCACCTTCCATAATTTGGCTATTGTTGAAAGCCCTGCTATAAACATTGGGGTGTATGTGCCCCTATGCATCAGCACTCCTGTATTCCTTGGGTAAATTCCTAGTAGTGCTATTGCTGGGTCATAGAGTAGCCAGAGACCATATATTGAGTGGCATGGAGAGGCACTCTCCCATCACTGGATTTGATCTAGATTGAGATTTGAACCATGAGCCTCAGCCTGATGATACTATAAGGAAATGAAATCTCTGTAGGGCCTTGAGAAGGAGAGAGTGAACTTTGCATGTAGAAGAAATATAGTTTGTGGACAGATACCAGATGTTGGTGGTTTTAAAACATGGCCACAAATTCTTTGCTACTCTTCCATAAAGAGGTGGGAATATGTCTTTTTCTCCTTTAGTATGGGCAGGATGACTGTCATAATCAATAAAATGTGACAGAGAACGCTATGACTTTCCAAGCTAGATCATCAAATGCCATGCAATGTTTGCCTTATTCATTGAAACACTATCTGGGAGCCTTAAGTCTGCATGTAGGAAGACTAGCTAACCTAATGTGACCATTCCACAAGGGTGCCCAAGCCACATGGACCTTGTTAGAGCAGGTCCCACTGCAAGAACTTCAATTGACAGAGCTAATTGAGCGTGACCTTTGAATTCTCCAAATTCAGTTTTGTCACACATGCATATGAAAAGGCATCCAAATGATCGCAGCCCCAGTTACTCCCAGCCATTGAAAGCTTCCCAGTTAAGTCTCAAGATATCATGAATCAGAGACAATAAGCCATGCCTGCTGGCTCTGTCTGAATTCCCCACCTTCAGTATCCATGAACATAATAAAATATTTTTTCCTTTATACACCAAACTGGTTTGGTTTGTCATGCAATATTTGGGAACTGGATGACATACCCAGCATAAATCAACATAATAAAGTTCAGCTTCCATTTCTCTACTTCAGCTTGAAAGCTATGATTTGAAATTTCAGGTATGCTATCCATCACTTGGAAAATTAAAAAACAATTAAAAACTCAAAAACTTTTTCCCTCACCTAGACTTACAACAGTATATATTTTTAGTAAACAGGAACTTTAAATTTTTGTTTAAGCATAAAAGGATAGTTGTGCATTTTGCTTTAATAGTAAATATTTAACGCTTATCAATTGTTTCATTTGAGTTTCTCAGGACCCATTTAACACGAAAACAATTGAAGTCTCTCATAAGGTATTTAATATGCAATTATTTTACACGAAAGGGAAACTTAACCTGAATAAACTATTCTATGTTTTTTTTTCTGTTTTTTCTTTTATTTTATCTGACTTCCATTTTAACCCATATCTCTAACGTAAATGATAATCATCTGGCATACACAATGTGAAGAATTTGGTGTATTAAATCCCACAATCTAAAGAAAATAAATATGCGTGCTTTTTGGTATAAGAAAAATAACATCAAGATCTTTCTCATATTTCAAGCATATGCATACAGTGCCTTTCCAAGAATTTTATATAGTCGCATGCACACATACACGCATCATTTGTTTTACCTCTTAGGATTTAAAGAATGTCAATAAGGTCTTTACACTTCATTAAAGGGTAAGCAAAAATGCAATTGAATATCGATAAACTTTGAAAAATATTCACTCATTATATAGATGTGGCCTTATCCAAAATTTAAATGAACATAATAATTTAAATTTGGTAAACATAGACACTTTTCGTTAGTAGTTACACTGATGTTTTCCCTAAGAAAATCTTCCCAAAGCCACATCACCCTTAGAGGGTTTGCACATGCAGGAGGGGAAATAGATTTTTTTATCTTTCCTTTTGTAAACAATCTGAAACATCCCTTTTAAAATAATCTTTAGAGGGGCGCCTGGGTGGCTCAGTCGGTTAAGCGTCCGACTTCGGCTCAGGTCATGATCTCACGGTCCGTGGGTTCGAGCCCCGTGTCGGGCTCTGTGCTGACAGCTCAGAGCCTGGAGCCTGTTTCAGATTCTGTGTCTCCCTCTCTCTCTGCCCCTCCCCTGTTCATGCTCTGTCTCTCTCTGTCTCAAAAATAAATAAACGTTAAAAAAAATTTAAAAAAATAAAATAATAAAATAATCTCTAGATTTGACTGTTTGATTTGGTTGTCAACATCCATCTTCCTGAATACAAATTGCAGCAGTATTCATTAAAACTATAGAACTGTCTTCAGTAAGCAGAGCACTGAGTATTCAAAGCCTGTAGTTGGAAATTATGCTCAGATGGAAGAAATGTTATTTATGCAGAGTAGGAAAGAATCGGAATTGCACAATATTGTTGGGTCTTCCTCAGAATCTGAGAGTTGGCATAAATAAAAAGTCAAATTCCTTTAGAATAATCAATTGTCATAACTCAGTAGTAATTATTATGGATTGATTTCATTTCAGTAAAGCCAAAACCCTCTTCAAAAATAACCATCTATATCTCACAATTAATAAATCTCATTGCCCGTGGTGAATTTCATATCCATTTGTTGAAGCACTGTCTTTTCAAAGACGTTATTTTCTTTCTGCACCTTCTTTCCCGCTGAGGGCAATGCTACATTTGTCACAGGAGAAAGGGCTCCTAAAGGATGTTTCAGTTGTGTCATGTTATATTCACCCAACTCCACCCCATATAATTTGAATGAATATGTACCCACCTATCTTCGTATATACGTATATATATTGTCTTCTCCAAAATCTGCGTTGTAGTAGGCCATCTTAAATATAAAGCAGCATCCCATCTCTAAATGACAAATAGTAGCGTAAAAGGAAAGTAAACCCACAAATGATTGAACGTACTATGTTTTTAAATACAAATTTCCAAAATGGTCATGTTTTTGTGTGAAGAATAATATGTTACAGGCAAGTAGAGTAGACTTAAAAAAAACCCCACATTTTAAATCTTGCTTTCATCACATTTAATAGTAGAAATTTTGGAAAGTTCTCTAGTACTTTGAGTGTCTCTTTCACTATCATCTCTCAGGGTTGTTGTGAGGGCTTATGAAGGACACAGGTGCAAAGTAAGTACTAAATGAATGCCAGCTTCTTTCTCTTTTGTTCCTCTCTTGGAGTAGGATCAAGGCTTAGTAATACTTATATACTCTAATGTCTTGAAAACAGTGGACAGAAAGCAAATGCTTGTAAATGATGTTGACTTATTATTCAATTTTTATAGAATTTTAGTCAGATATTTTTGGTGATTTCCATATATTGTAAAACAAAAGTAACTCATAATTGCATAACATAGATAATGCTTAATATTTCAGTGCTAACGAATGAAATTTATTCTAAGAATATTAAAATACATTGATATGATCATTATAGTTTAGAGTAGAGGGGCACCTGGGTGGCTCAGTCAGTTAAGCATCTGGCTCTTGGTTTGAGCTCAAGTCATAATTTCCAACTTTATGAGCTCAAGCCCCATGTCAGGCTTGCACTGACAGCATAGAGTCTGCTTTGGATTCTCTCTCTCCCTCTCTCTCTGCCGCTCAGGGGGAGAGAATAAAATAAATAAAATTAAATTAAAAAAATAATTTAGAGTAATAGAAGTTATGAAAGGATAAATACATGTGAAAAAGTAGTATATGTGACAAGGTAAATAAAGCAGAGGTAGGGGCGCCTGGGTGGCTTGGTCGGTTAAGTGTCCGACTTCAGCTCAGGTCACGATCTCACGGTCCGTGAGTTCGAGCCCCACGTCGGGCTCTGTGTTGACAGCTCAGAGCCTGGAGCCTGTTTCAGATTCTGTGTCTCCCTCTCTCTCTGCCCCTCCCCTGTTCATGCTCTGTCTCTCTCTGTCTCAAAAATCAATAAACGTTAAAAAAAATTTTTTTTAAATAAAGCAGAGGTATATCTGATTGAATTTTAAGATTTCCATCCTTTTCCTTAACCCTGAATCCTGCACATGAAAAATAGCAGATGATGATTAATTAAATTCTACATTTGAAATCATATAC
The DNA here is from genome assembly GCF_014898765.1 of Herpailurus yagouaroundi. Lineage (NCBI taxonomy): Eukaryota > Metazoa > Chordata > Mammalia > Carnivora > Felidae > Herpailurus > Herpailurus yagouaroundi. Next base: position 17,308,217 of record NW_024412403.1, read on the forward strand.
TTCTTATATAAATTATTCTGTTGTTCACCATAACATTCATATAATTATGACTCTAAAAATTTTTTATCAATTTTATCCAGTATGTTATTCAGTGTTTATTTATTAAGTTCTTATCGTGTAAAAGGAGGCATTTAGTATACTTACAACACCAACTGCCAAACTGGGGTCATTGTGCAATTTTTATTTTCAGTTTATTAATTAATTAGTTAAAATGTTTACTGTGCACATACTATGTACTGTCACTATCCCAGGGTCTAAGAATATAATAGATAATAGAACTGAGTTGGCGCCCACATGCAGCTTGAATTTCAAGGGAAAAAGTAGGCAGAAAAACTAAATGAAATAATCACAAAGTGAAGTGACAGACACAGCTTGCCTTGTCTTTAGAGAATATTGGTGGTGCCATATTGAATAAGCGATGAGACAAGATCTCTCTTAAGAGATAATATTTAACTGAGACCTTAAAGGTTGAAAAGGAAGCAGCCAGGAAAAGACCAGGGTCCTAGAGCATTCCTGATGAAGGGAGCTGTGATTACATAGCAACATTCCCAAGATGAAAAACATCACGGCCTGAGGAAGACAACGGGGGGTCTGAAGCTCAAATTATATTGTTAAGATTTTGTCTTTGTCTCTCTGTTTCAGGCCGTGTGTGTGTGTGTGTGTGTGTGTGTGTGTGTGTGTGTATTTAACCAGCTCTCTTTTGTGATGGCCCCAAGTTCACATCCTTTCACCTATCCACCCCTGTAGAATATTGTTTTTGTTTTTTGGGTTTTTTTCTGGTATCTTCAGTAAGAGCACTAGCCTGTTTCTCATGGGTCAGAATTGATTCACGTGATTGGCTAAATCTGAAATATAGGCTGATGCTTGGAGCACTAAAGAAATATATCCCACCTGAAACACCTGGGATGAGCGGGGGAAAAGTGATTTCCTAAAGGATGATTAAGGTGCTGTTACTACAAAATGGATGAATGGATACTAATCAATGAATATTCACTATAGAGGTTCACTATAGAAAGCTCACTATATGATGTTCACTTTAGAAGTTCACTATAGAAGGCTATATGTCCATGAAAATGGACATGTCAGTAGGCAATTTGGAGCTGTATGGTCTAGATATGTACTGGAGATTAAAAACAATGAAAGTCATCAAGAGACAGATGATATTCAAGAAGTGAGAAAAGTTTAAACAAAGTAGGAAAATGTATAGAACAGAGAAAATAGCACAGAACCTAGCCCCATGGAACTCTAATTTAGAAGCTAAGTGGATGGTGCAAAGCCAGCAGAATAGTCTAGAAAGAATTTTTTTCTGTATAGCTGAGTGATCTGGTCAAGTACGATTGGCTCAGGTCTCTTGCAGAAGTTATGTATCTGTCTCTACTGTTGCTACCCGTTCTTTGTGAACATTCACTGAAACCTTAGTTTTCTGGGAGACAGTCGGGAAGGATTCTCTTTCATGTGCCTCTTTTGGATTGCACTTTCTCTATTCAGTAGCTTCTCCAGTGCAATACCAATGCTACATTCCAGAAACTCCTCAAAGTTAGTGAAATGCATTAATAGCACACATCCTTGCTTTCCGGGACCATGTTTTGGATTTGCACATTTTTAAATAAATTTTCCTTCATTTCCACAGGATATTGGGAGGGAAGGAGCTAAATGCCTTTCCCCAATCTGCCACCTTCCACTAGCAACCTAAACGTTATTTCTATAAAATAATTTCCTGAAGGTTCCATGCATTAAAACAAATCCTGCTGTGTAAACTAAGTAATAATTTTCCCCTGGAAATTGAGATTGAGTTTAAGTAATTGAGTAAAATTAACACTTAACTAATGTGTTTTCTTTCTAACTTATTAAATAGTTTAAAGCTTTTGAGGCAAGAGAAACTCATTTATAATGTTCCAGAACACCTTTATTATAATCAACTTACCTAATGGAACACTCTGATATTCTTGGTTTCACTTACAGATTGCACTTTTGCCTTTATACCAAAATAGGAACAAATTATTTTTAAAAATTTCATCTCTTTGAAAAACTAATGCATGAATCCATGCATCCTTTTATTGGATGAGTAGTTTGTTTTTAAAATTTCTGATAGAATAAGCTCCTTAATTCAGTTTTCCTTTACTTTTTCATTAATGAATTATTTTGAGAGAGAGACCATGAGTGGGAGAGAGGGACAGAGGCAGAGAGAGAGAGAGAGAATCCCATGCAGTCTCCAGATTCAGCATGGAGGCTAGCATCAGGCTGGATCATGACCTGAGCCAGAATCAAGAGTTGGATGCTCAACCAACTGAGCCACCCAGGCACCGCAATTTTCTTTTAAAACTTTAGGAAAAAAATATTCAACACCACTACAACAGCAATCAGAATACTTACTTCAGATAATGCTATTGTTAATAATTAGCTCTAACTCTGTAGGTAAATTGGCCTGTCAAAGCGAGCTCACTTCTAATATCCCTTCATAGGTTTGCTATTAGAGCTAGTATTATAAAAAATGAAATATGTCAGAGCAAAAAGCACATGACAGTTACTTGATCCATGTATGCTATGCTATTTTATTTATTTATTTATTTATTTATTTATTTACTTATTTATTATTTTTGTAAAGTTTTATTTATTTTTGAGAGAGCATGAAGAAGGCAGGGTCAGGAAGCGGGGCTACAGGGGGTCCGAAGCAGGCCCCATGTGAACATCAGCAAGCCCAATGCAGGGCTCAAACTCAACATTCCTTGAGATCACGACCTGAGCCAAAGTCTGAGGCTCAACCTACCGAGCCACCCAGGGGCCCCAATGCTGGTTATTTTAAATAAAAATCAATTTCACTAACAACTCAGAGATTTCCAGTTGGAGTGTTTTGTTTAGAAGGTATTTTCACACTCAGTTGATTAAAAAAAAAAAAACATTTAAAAATCTGATATGAAACCAGTATACATGGTTCGCATTCATTTTAAAAGCAGATATTCTGTTCAATTCATTTTTTCATTTCTTTCTGGCACCGCCTAAATCCAGATGATATTACGCGGTGGAAAACAAATTGGTTACTGAGCTTTTCCAGCTGTGAAAAAGGAAATAAAATCCCACACTTTTTAGGCACTGTGTATAAGGAAAACACTTTTCATGGCAGGTAAATATATACTATAGCCCTTAACGACATCCAGGTGAGTGGTCTTATTTCAAACTGTTCTTAAAATGATTTTGACGCTAATGAGAGCTCAGCTAGTCAGGTGGGGATATCTTTTGACTTTGTGACTGGTTCTCTTTTGACCCTTATTCTTTACAGAAAACAGGACATTGTTCTCTGGGTCAAGAATTGATGGTATCTAACACGAAGCCGAAACAAGAGCCTACGGTCTGAATAGAAATATAACAATTCTTATTTAATCTATTTATTCCACACTACTTGTGGCGTCAGCAAGTTTTGTTGCCCTTGTACTCTTCGGTTTCATTGTCCCTATATGTGAATAATTACAACCTCACCTCACGTTTGTGTGTGTGTTAAAAAACTTATCCTGATGACAGTCCAGGAGCAGGCTCTCCGCATGTTATGGCTGTGTCTTCTTTGTCTATATGAAAGAGCCACAATTCAAAGTCAAACTGTATAACCCTTCATGGAAGCTGATTTTGCTTTGAACCTTGCCGGAATTACACCATTTTCCAGATATTTATTTGGTTGCCTATAGCTGTAAACATTTAGTGGACAAACGAGTAGATTAAGGTGAAGTCACAATAGCCTGTTGTCTTATCGTAAACCAAAGGAAACAGCAGTCTACAGGGTAAAGAAATGTGCCTTCTGTGTTGTATTTTTGGTTTCCAGGATACAATGTCTTTTGGAGTTTTTTTTTCTCTGTGTGAAAAACATATCCTTCAAAATCATCCTGGGAAAGAGTACATAAAATGAATTTTTGGACCCATATGTCTCTGAAATATTTGCATTTTATGTTCATGCTGAATTGATAGTTTGGATGGCGTGATAGTTCCCTGTTGCTCTTGTAAGAAATGATCACAAATTCCGTGGCTTAAAACAAGACAGATATATTTATACTGATTTGGGGACTTTTGCTTTGGAAACGCCTCTTCAAGTATTTTTCGGAAAAGTAACTGGGGTGGACCTCCTATTGTGACCTCCTGGGGGACCAATAAGCCTGAGAGCTTTATTTGAGCTTAAGCTTACATGGATGTTACTTATATTACAGAATGGAACATCAAGCCTGGAATGACACCCGTCTATGTGATCTGCTGCCTGTGTGGTCCATTGTGCACCTTGATTACTTTCCTGAGAAGAATGAGAGACTTTTGAGGGACACCGATGTCCTTGCCTCTCGCGTAAACCCCTCGATTGAATGGCTGAGGTTTATTTGCTCAAAGTTCACTGCGGTGCATTAAGTTGCTGGCTTCTGTTTATTTTCTCTTTGATTTCTCCATCCTAGGGCAAGTGGAAGGGTGAGGGGAGGGGAACATGGCCGGGGAGATCAGGGCAAGTTTAGGGAGAGGAAGCCTAAGACTTGGTACCTTAAAACAATACAAAAATATTCTCATACAATTCTGGAGATCAGAAGTCTAAAATGGATCAACAACACTGCATTTCCTCTAGAGATTTTAGAGGAAAAATTGTTTTCTTGCCTTTTTTAGCTTCTAGAACCGGCACTTCATGGCCTCTGACCACATCTTCAGATGTCTTTTAATCTTTCCCTCAGCTTCTATCGTCACATTGCTTTTTTATGACTCTCACGTCTCTGCCTCCCTCTTATTAGAACTTTTGTGTTTATATTGAGCCTAGCCAGGTAAACCAGAGCATTTCCCCATCTCATAATCTTTAGCCTAACCTCTCTAAATCCCTCTGCACCTAAAGGTAACATTCACAGGTTCCAGGGATTAGGGCGTGGTATCTTGAAAGGCCATTATTCTGTGTACTGCAGGTCCCCAGAGATTCACGTCCATGCCATGTGCTAAGTACATTCATCTTATTCCCTGATCGCCCAGAGTCTCAAGCATTACAGCATCATCACAAGTTCAAAGTTTCATCTAAGTCTCATCATCAAAGGCACAAATCTCATTATCTAAATCATCTAGATTAGATATGAATAAAACCCTCAGTGTAATCCATCCCAGGACAAAATTCCTCTTCATCTGTGGATGTGTGAAGCTAGAAGACATCTTATCTGCTCCCAAAATACAATGATGAGACAGACATAGGGTAGCATTTATGAATGTCCTTATTCAGAAACGATTAAAATGGATAGAAAAGGGGGTCACCAGTCCTAAGCAGTGTCCAAATGGGCAAATAACATGAGGTTCCAAGGCTGCAAAATAATCCTGCATGGTTCTGGCTGTCCTCTTGGAGTTAGAGACTCTGCCCTCTGGATCAAGCCTGTGTACTTGGAAGCACCTTTCTTTTCTCATGAAGGGTAAAATGTGTTTGCAGCTGAGGAGGTTGATCTGCTTATTTCCTATGTATAGAATTGTGAGAGTCTAACAGCTTTCCTTTATTCTGTTATCTTTCTTTTTCAATCTGACGTGGCAGTTTGTTGGCATAACGTTCTCAAGAACCTTGTAAATCTCCCTTGTGTGTTTCAAGGATTCACTCCATTAGACAAGAGGCTCATCCACAGATCTCTCTTGGATAATCCCATCCATGTTCCTGGCTTCTGCTGAGATGGATGAGGGGATCTGTGAGTCACTTGTCCGATCCCTCATAGAGCCACATGTGTAATTGAAGACTCTCATCTTTTGATCCTTCCAAGGCACTAGCAAAAAGTTGTCCGGCCACACCTTTGGCTTTCTCTTCAGAGCCGACTCCCTTGACAGTGAATCTTCTAATCTTACCGTCTGCCATCTGGCCAGGCTGAGAATTTCATATATAATCAGGTCTTACTTCCTTTTACCTTGACAGAACTTCCCTCTCTTTCCTGTTATGTTTTACCATATGCAACAGAAAGGAACTAGGTTCTACTTTCCACAGATTGCTTAGAAATTTCCTCACCTAGACACTCAAGTTCTTGGCTTACAATTTCCTCTACCCACACAACAGTAGGATGCAACTCCACTGAGCTTTCTGCCGTTGTTTGATAAGGATCTTTTCCCCTCTAGTTTCCAACAATATTTTCCTCTCTTCATTCTGAGGGCTCACCAACACTGCCTTTATCCACGTATGAAGATTTAGGTATTGTCTGAAATGGATAAGCATAGATTGGGTGAGAAACATTGTTACTCAGGAGTGTGTACTTAGTGTTCTCTGTGAGAAGTGCCATAATATGCCGATTCTCAGTTTTTTCTATGAACTGCTCTCCATCTGGAGGCCGCTATCATTATTTTTTAAATGTCATTGAGATGTTAGGCCTTTATTTATTTATTTTTAATTTTTTAAATGTTTATTCACCTTTGAGAGGGACAGAGTGCAAGCAGGGGAGCAGCAGAAAGAGAAGGAGACAGAATCTGAAACAGGCTCCAGGCTCTGAGCTGTCAACACAGAGCCTGACACGGGGCTCAAACCCATGAACTGTGAGATCATGACCTGAGCTGAAGTCCAACACTCAACTGAGTCAATCAGGAGAGGTGTTAGGCCCTTTAAAAGGGAAACCCATGTTCCTAAGCTACCGATAATTTTCTCATATCAATTTGTTGACAATATCCTTCTTCTTCTGAAACTCCTTTCTTTCTGATTTTTTTAATTCAATTATTTAGTTTCCTGGGTTAATCCTATAATTCTAAACTATTTTTCTCTTTTATTTACATGTTTTTTGCTCTATTTCTTTTCTCCTGTAATTTTTGTTCAGATTTCAAGAACCTTTACTTATCTCTGTCTTTTTTAACTTAAAAAATATATTCTGTTGTTTTTTAAACTTAAAAATGATATTCTGTTGTTCTATCTTCTTTTATTATTTTCGATTTTCTCTCAGGGTACTATTTATATAACTTTGGGAATTTTAATTTTTCCTACAAAGTGTGTTTCATATGGTTCCCTTTTTCTACCTTTTTGTTTGATTTGATGCCTTTCATTTAGAAATTAAAATACATACACACACACACACACACATATATATATACATATGTATATGTGTGTGTGTGTGTGTGTGTGTGTGTGTGTGTGGTGATCCTTAACTAGCTATTCATAATTTAAAATGTGGCACTAAAAATACTCTTTGGACACCCTGTGTGTATGAGTAGGTCTTGCTGATTAGTGATCTTTATAATGGTGATCACACAAGATGCAGACATTGCCTCTTGGTGCTTCCAAAGCATTAATATCAATTTTCCTGTAATTGAGGCCATTTATTATCTTCAAAGAAGGATGGTCCAATCTGCTGGTAGCAGGCAAGGGAGAGAATGAGAGACTTTCATTGTAACACTTGGTTTTTCTATGCCATTTTAGCACATAAATTACAATCGCCTATATATGCTTCATTTTTTTGAGATGAGAGATTTGGTGATCCAGTTTCCCCAGAAAGTAAACTTGCCTTTGTTTGTTTTTTTGTTTGTTTGTTTTTTGTGTGTGTGTGTTTTTTTTTTTTTTTTTGGTCCCTGGAGTTGAGGTTAGAAAGAGATTGACTTTACTACCAGAGTTTGGAAAGAGATTGAGGTCTCAGATTCCTGACGTATATACTTTCAATAGACCTGATTTCAGTTCCATATCATTCTCTTACTGTGGAGGCATTTGATATCTCCACTGACTGATATCTTCCAGAGTCTATTATGATTACTATTAAAAATGCCAGATTTTGTGAGGCTTATCTTTCAGTAAAAGGATGAAACTGTACTCACTATTTTCCACTTAGAAACGAATGATCGTTTTTTCCAATGTCCCTAACTACATTTTAAGTGATGTCTCAATGACCACTAACTTTGAGATTTTTGTTGTTGTTGTTGTAATTTTCACTGGAATGATCGGAATATAGATTGGTTCCCAAAGTTAAAAAAAAAATAAATAAATAGTGTTCCTGGATCAGAAGACTCAACAGGGTTAATGCTCCCTAAATTCATCTGTAGATTCCACAATACTCCAATCAAAATTCCAGCATTTCTTACTTATATTGACAAGCCAGTTCTAAAATTTATATGGAAAATAAAAGACTTAGAATAGCCAAAACAATTTTGAATAACAAGAACAAAGTTGGAGGAACTTGCAGTAAGTTCCAGCTCCCCCCAGTATTTCCGAAGGTGGATTTCTGCTGAGTGCTGCCAGTGTATTGCCCAACTTCTCTGCTATCTTGTGAGCTACAGCTACACTCTCTCCAGTGAGATTTGGGTCTCAGCCCTAGCAGGGGTTTACCTCTTCTCTTGGTGTTTTATTTCAGTCCTAGGGGTGATAGTTGCTGCCTCTATCTGCTACTACGACATTCTTTAGAGTTCCATTTGCCTATCAGTCAATTCCCCATTACTCTAATTCCCACGTTAAAAGTTTCTACATTAAAATTCCCCTGCTAAAATTATTGTGTGGCTTCTGTCTCCTGATTGAACCCTAATGCGTACGTTTCCCCTATACAGGAAATAAACCAATAAAATAGAATGTTTATAGGAAAGAAAATGAAATATACTTCTGATATATGCAATTATGGTGGCAAATGCCAAACATTGTTCTAAGAGAAAGAAGTCAGAAGAAAGACTACCTACCATATGATTTATATAACATTCTGAAAAACGTGGTTGTGAGGGGGAGTTAGTACGAATGTACTTGAGGGTAGCTTTTGAGATGAACCAAATATCCCATATCTAGTTTGTGGTAATGATTCCAGGACGGCATTCATTTGTCAACTTTATAGAACTATATACCCACAAAAGGAGAATTTTAATGTACGTAAATTGTACTGTATAAATCTGAACAAAAAATAAAAATATATTATGTTTTTTAGACTGTTATGAATAGATAAATATTATTCATTGAAGAATCAGAGGATTTGCTATAACTATATGTTCATTCCATTTATGGTCATGAATTTACAAGTCTTCTCTCCACCTAAAGAAGAATATTCTTGGGGCTCCTGGGTGGCTCAGTTGGTTAAGACTCAGCACTCTTGATTTCGGCTCAGGTCACGATCTCATGATTCCTGAGTTCGAGCCCCATATCTGCCTCTGTGCTGACAGCACTGAGCCTGCTTGGAATTTTTTTTTTTTTTCTCTCTCTCTCTGCCCCTCCCTGCTCACAATCTCTTGTCTCTCAAAATAAATAAATGAATATAAAAAAATAAAAAGAATATTCATTAAAAAATTTTTTAAGTTTATTTTTGAGAGAAAGAGACAGAGAGAGAGAGAGAGAGAGAGAGAGAGAGAGAGAATCCTAAGCAGGCTCCAAGCTGTCAGCACAGAGCCCAACACAGGGCTCGAACTCAGGAACTGCAGATCATGACCCGAGCCGAAGTTGGATGCTCAGCTGACTAAGCCATGGAGACAATAAGAATATACCGTAAAAAAATTTTTTTTGTAATGTTTATTTGTTTTTGAGAGAGAGAGAGAGAGCTAGGGAGGGGCAGAGAGAGAGGGAGACACAGAATCCAAAGTAGGCGCCAGGCTCCAAGCTGTCAGCACAATGCCCAATGTGGGGCTGGAACTCACGAACCATGAGATCATGACTTGAGCTGAAGTTTGATGCTTAACTGACTGAGCCACCCTCCCTGTGATAAGAATATTCTTAACATGTATTCTTATAGATTCTCCAGCAACTCCTCAAAATATGTGTCATTTTAATTGACTGCATAGTGGCCTTATGCCCTCTTACAATTTGTTTTCTCTAGCATTAATGATTATTTTTCTTTTTTCTTAAATTTTGCCATTAGCACATCATAATATTTTCTAAGATTTAGTTCCATTCTCCCCTGGAAGGCTTTTTTCTCTCAAAGGCTTTGCTTTGGTATCCTATGTCATGATCAAGTCTGGACTTGTCCTTTTGGGCCCTTCCTTCTTCTCATTTCACTGGATTCATTATCTTCTTTCTTTCTTTCTTTCTTTCTTTCTTTTCATTTTACTGTTTAATAATTTTACTCTAGAGGGGTCTGGGTGGCTCAGTTGGCTGAGTGTCTAACTCGATTTCAGCTCAGGTCATGATCTCATGGTTCTGGAGATCAAGTTCTGTGTTGTGCTCTGTGTTGATAGCACGGAGCCTACTTGGGATTCTCTCTCTTTGCCTTTCTCTCTGCTCCTCCCCCTCTCTTTCTCAAAATAAATAAATAAACTTTAAAAATAATAATTTTACTCTAGAGGCACCTGGATGGCTCAGCTGGTTGAGTGTCCAACTTCGACTCAGGTCATGATCTCATTGTCCGTGAGTTCGAGCCCCACATCAGGCTGTGTGCTGACAGCTCCGAGCCTGGAAACTGCTTTGGATTCCGTGACTCCGTCTTCCCTCCCCTGCTCATGATCCATCTCTCTCTCTCTCAAAAATAAATAAATATTTTTTAAAAATTAAAAAAAATATAATTTTATTCTCAATTCACCACTGTTTTCCTAAAACCAGATGAATGCGACTAAAAGTTTTGAGATATTAAAATATTTTCATGTTTGCTATATTTTGATAGATATAAAATTATAGGCTGAAATCATTTCCCACAGACACTTAAGGCTCTGTTTTCTTTTAATTTCAAGAATTATAGATGAGATGACTGATGCCAAGTTGATTCTCCTTCTTCTGTGCGTAAACTGGTTTTTTCTTGTGAAAGTTTTTAGTCGATACTTGAAAGTGATGTGTGAGTGGCAATCTACGTACCTATTATTTTTTTTTTTTTTTACTTTTTCTAGGAAGTTGGTGAAACCCTTCTAATTTGAAGACTTCTGTTTTCTGCCCAAGAAAATCTCCTATCCTGAGTTCTTTGGTAATTCTCTCCTTTCTGTTTCATGAAGGCTTTTTGGAAACCCCTGGTTTTCTGGCCCCATTGTTCTTTTCTGGTGGTTATTCTTCTCCCAACACCATTCGTGTGCATTTTTTAAGAGTTATTATCGTAACTGAATTAACGGGAGTTCCCTCCTTGCTGAGTCACAGATAGAAACTACACCAGGTGAGTTGTCACACAAAGGAAACTTTATTTGCAGCAAATAATGAGATCACAGGGAATAACTTCCAAAGTCATGAATCTCTGAGCAAGAGTGAAAGGATTCCTTTTATTTAGACTGATGATGAATACGTAGAAAAGGGGGCCTTGTCATCTTATACAGTGGTGGTATGAGGTAATGCATGGACCATAAGTTTACATATATGAAAACTCATATATGTGCATATGTTATGTAAATGGGACTTGTGCTCCTCCTTGGGTGGAGATTTTGGTATTATAATGAGGTAAAAGTCAGTGTTGGTCACTCCATGGGTCACTCCATGGTCCATTTGTGCAGGTGTGAGTTGGGGGTTAAGCTCAAATCGGTCTGGGTGGTCTAGGCTGCAAGAACTCTTTGTCAGGCCAGTCATTATTGCTTGAAGGATAGGTTTTATATCCACTGGAGGATGCTATGTCAGTCTGGTCTTTTGCCTGAATTAAGAGATAAGCTGGAAAGGACAGCTTCAGGAAAAATGCGGGACAAAGGTCAGGTGAGCAGTAAAGGTCAGGTTTTGGGGTCTAGCTTCTGACATTGTGATATGACTCACTGTGTCCTGAGTGCAGTTGGTTTGTGTGAGGGAAACTCATGAACAAAGAAGTATCAATGAGTTCCTAGGATTTTTTTTTTTAAATTTTAAATCTTAGGTTGTAAAGGTCAGTGTTCATTTTATCAGCATGCAGAGAAAGTCATGATGTGCAGTGGATTATACCTACAGCAATATCTATATCACTTCTCCATCTTTGTATATATTTATCTTCATTTATGTCTATATCAAATCAATACCTATACATAGTATAGATCTACCTCTATATCTATGGTAGCGGTTTTCAGTTAGGGGTGATGTTGAACCCAGGGGATATTTGACCATCACAATGAGGAAGGTACTATTGGCATATAGTGGGTAGAGATCGGAGACGTGACTAAACATCCTACATGCACCGGTCACTGTCCTTACAAAGAATTATCCAGCTCACAAGGCCAATAATGCCGACTTTGAGAAACTCTGATCCGGAGAAGTCTCTAGTAAAAATAAAATCTCTTGGTTATTTTTCCCCCATCTAACTATTCTATGTCTCCTTATTCTTATTTCTGAAAATTCCTCGCTATCATTACAATTCATTCATCTTTTCTGTTTCAGCTAATTCATTATATTTCAGTTTATTTCAACTAAGAACATCTGTACCTAGTGACTTTTTCTATTCATCTTAGTGCATACTGAATAGTGGCACGTATCTCGATGGTTTTGACTGATACTTATTCTTTGGTTCCCTTGCATGCTTGTATCTGAAACAGTACCGAATGTTATTAATATTGAGAAAGTGGAATTGTAAAATATGTATCTCTAAAGACACTATAGTTTCTTTCATATTTTGAACATCACAATATTTTTCTCCTTGATGTAAACATAGGGGTGAAAAGAATATTTGCAAAAGTAAGTAGTATACAAATATGAAGATAGAGCTCAGTGTAAAATTTATAAATATATAAAATTCCTTTGCTTTCAACACTCATGACTGTCGGGGTCTGCCAGGCTGGGAATATTGCGGCCTATTAGCAGCCAAAATGTGTTCTGAATCAGAAAATAATGTTTGATTTGAGGCCAAAATTTTTCCCAAAGAACTTATTTCTGAAATTTGTACTTCTCTAGTAAGTAACAACGTTTCCTGGAGTTAGTGACTATAAGATGTCCTAGCTCTGTGAATTGGCGAAGCCTGCAAGTGTGAGAAAATATGAGCATGAGGAATAGAAAAGTGTTGAGTCTTAATAATAGTTCAAAATCTTATTCTGCCCTTTCTGAAAGAAAAGCAAACACTCCAATGTTCTTCCAGAGATAACTGAAGTTTTTGTGCATCTTTTCTTTAAAATTTTGTATTAAAAATTTAGACCCTAGTCCCTGCTACTTACCTATTTTTTAAGTAAATGCTTCAATGATATATCAGAAAACATGTGCCTTAGGTTGGAAGAAACAGAACTCAGTATGGCTCTAACAACCAGGTGCATTTACGGGCTTAAATATCCAGAGGTGGTTCTACCTTCTGGGCGGATTGATTTGGCATTTTAAGGATGTTACTGAATTCTTGTCCATTTGAAATTCCAGGGTAGGCTTTCTTCTAAGGCAAGTTCCCCAGTGTGTTTCAAGATGACTGTCATTAATCTTTAGCGGGTATGTATGTATGTACTTCATTGGATAGGCGGAAAGAGAGAGTTCTAGTAGCTCTCTCAAAGGTCAAGATTTCTTCCTTCTCATTAGCTCCTAGAAAGAACAATTAAGTACGTATACACTGAATAGCATAGGATAGCCTTCTCAAACTTTTATGTAAATCTGGACGTACATAAGTGTCGTCCCCGGACACTGTCAAGGTAAAGGTTCTTATTTGATATATCTGGGGTGAAGTTGGATAATTTAGATTTTTAACGAGTTTCTGTGCAACATCTATGCTTGTGGTCCTTATGTCTTTCAATTGCTAAGTATTCCTCATGTTCTCTCACTGTCTATAATAATAGCTTTTGATTGACTATTCCAGAATAAAATGGCCATTACTTACTTCAAAGAAAGAAGTTCGCATCTAATACTGCTATGGCTTTTGATGGTTTTTTTTTCTCTCTCTCCATATTGAGACAAAACTTTACAAAGTTGCCTTTAAGCCAAGTAGTACTACAAGAGAACATTTTTGATAAAAAAAAAAAAAACTTTGAGAAAAGCGATTTAATTTTATTTTTGTAGTCTTTAAAAATTTTTATTAGAGTTATTTACTTTTACGACACTGTTCCAAAGAGTTTTCTCAAAGTCAAGGGAAAGCTCTTGTATTTATCTATATTTCATTCTCTCCTTCTCTCTCCTTTATTCACCTTTTTTCCTACTTTATTTTTGAAAGTTTTTATTTAAATTCCAGTATAGTTAACATACAGTATATTAGTTTCAGATGTGCAATATAATGATTCAACACTTCCGTACAACACCTGGTTGTCATCACAACAGGTGCCCGTCACCTATTTTTCCGACCCCACCCCCCATCCACCTCCCCTCTGGTAACCATCAGTTTGTCGTCTAGAGTGAAGAGTCCATTTTGTGGTTTGCCTCTCTCTTTCTCCCTTCCTTTTCCCTTTGCTCATTTGTCTTGTTTCTTAAATTCCACATATGAGTCAGAAAAGTAATTTTATTTTTCAATTTTGATTAATGTTTTCAATTTAAACTCAAGTTAGTTAACATATAGTGTAGCCTTAGCTTCAGGAGTAGAACACAGTAATTCATCTCTTATATATGACACCCAGTGCTAATCCAAAAAAGTACCCTCCTTAATGCCCATCACCCATTCAATCCTTCCCCCCCATTCATCTCCCCTCCAGTAACCCTGTTTTTTTCTCTGTATTTAAGAGTATCTTATGATTCACCTCCCTCTTTGTTTTTATCTTATTTTTCCTTCCTTTGTCCTATGATTCTCTGTGTGTTTCTCAAATTCCATTACCGATTGAAATTATATGACATCTCTATTTCTCTGACTTATTTCACTTAGCATAATACACTCTAGTTCATCCACGTTATTGCAAATGGCAATATTTCATCATTGTTGATTGCCAAGTAGTATTCCATTGTATCTATATACCACATCTCCTTTATCCATTCATCAGTCAGTGACTATTTGGGCTCTTTCCATAATTTGTCTATTGTTGATAGTGCTATTATAAACATTGGGGTACATGTGCCCCTTTGAATTGGCATTTTTGTATCCTTTGGATAAATACCTAGTAGTGCAATTGCTGGGTTATAGGTTAATTCTATTTTTATTTTATTTTTTTGAGGAACCTCCATACTGTTTTCCAAAGTGGCTGTACCAGTTAGCATTCCCACCAACAATGCAAAAGAGTTCCCCTTTCTACACAGCCTCACCAATATCTGTTGTTTCCTGAGTTGTGAATTTTAACCATTCTGACAGGTATGAGGTGGTATCTCTTTGTGGTTTTGATTTGTATTTCCCTGATGATAACTGATGTTCAGCATGTTTTCATGTGTCTATTAGCCATCTGGATGTCTTCTTTGGAAAACTGTCCATTCAGGTCTTCTGCCAATTTCTTCACTGGATTATTTGTTTTCACAATACTGTGGTATCGGCACAAAAAAGACACATAGACTAATGTAATCAAATACGGAACCCAGAAATGGACCTACAAATATATGGCCAACCAATCTTTGACAAAGCAAGAAAGAGTATCCAATGGAAAAAGACAGTCTCTTTAGCAAATGGTGCTGGGAGAACTGGACAGTTCTGCCATGCAGAAAATGAACCTGGACCACTTAATGGACCACTTACCAGAAAATGAACCTGGTACATGCAGAAAAATGAACCTGGACCACTTTCTTACACCATACACAAAAATAAACTCAAAATGGATGAAAGACCTAAATGTGAGACAGGAAACCATCAAAATCATAGAGGAGAAAACAGGCAACAGTCTCTTTGACCCAGACTGCAACAACTTCTTACGTGATGTGTCTCCAGAGGCAAGGGAAACAAAAGCAAAAATGAACTATTGGGACTTATCAAGATAAAAAAAAAAAACTTCTGCATAGCAAAGGAAACAACAAAACTAAAAGGCAACCATCGGAATGGGAGAAGATATTTGCAAATGACATATCAGATAAAGGGTTAGTATGAAAAAAGTAATTTTAAAAGACAATTCCCACATGATTTCTTATTGTCATTTGTTTGAAAATTGTACTAGAGATAAAAGAAAATATCAAGAAAATATTTTCCCAGATTTCAAAATAAAATGATAAAAATGCTACTCTAACATGTAGTGTTTTGAATAAATCACTCACTCCATCTTGGTATAAATCTGTAATCTTGACACTAGAAAATTATTTTAGAAGCAAATAAAAACTACAGCTTAGCCTTTTTTGAAGTGCTGTATCACAGTTGTGACCCAAAGAAAGAATTGAGGACATTCTAACAGAGGATTCTTTAACTTCCTCTTCAAAGAATGTGCATTTGCTAATTACCCAAATTTACCTCACAGTAAAAAGTATAATGTTCATTAGAAAAGTCACAGACTGGGGCACCTGGGTGGCTCAGTTGGTTAAGTGTCCGACTTTGGCTCAGGTCATGAGTTTGAGCCCTGCTTTGGGCTCTGTGCTGACAGCTCAGAGCCTGGAGCCCTCTTCAGATTCTGTGTCTTCTCTCTCTCTGCCCCTCCCCCGCTCACACTCTATCTCTCTTTCAAAATAAATAAACATTAAAAAAGTTTTTTTTTAAATAAGAAAAATAAAAAGAAAAGTCACCGAAAATTTCATATTGAAGTTTGAGTATCTCCTCTGCTGTAAGTTTTTAGTTAAAAGCTACCATAAGTTGTGGTTATTCCTTTTTTGAAATTGTTCATTGACTTTCCAGAGCTCAAAACACACATTGCCATTAAATTTCTTAGTTTATATCCTGTAATGACCTTCCTAGACTTCTGATTTCACTGATCATTCCTTCTCTTCTCTCTCAAAAATTGTTCCACAGAAAAACCTAATTTCTTGACAACTGATCTTTGTGATCTCCAGTCATTCATTCATATCTCCCTCTTCCCCCCACTGTCTTTCCAAAGTTCACACTTTATCCCTCCATTGGCCTTTCTCTTTTCTTTCTTGGAGTATGCCCATATTTCAAAACTTATTGAAATCTCTATTACACTCAAGGCTATAGCAATCTTTCCTCCATCAACATTTGTAATACTACCTTGTAGAACACATGAATTAATCATGAAGTCCATTGTATCCTTTTTATACTATTGCCTTATAACCTTTAATTCATTCATTGTTTTTTAATATGTATAGGTTATACCATTTGTCTTTCGCTAGCAACTTTCTCTATCTGTCTATCTATCTAAAGAGAGAGATAGATCTATATAGATATAGATACATCTAGACATAGATAGATATAGAATATCTCTATAGATAGATAGATACATAGATAGATGATAGATATAGTGTTTATATACATATATATGTAGGTATATACATATGTGTGTGTGTCACTCAAAATATATTGAGCTGGTTTGCTATATTAAAAAAAAAACTATTACACATCGAACTACTATATTTTGAAAAAAATAGCTGCAACAAGTATTATCTAAAGAATATTTTCTTTACTACATTGTTGAATGCTTATCCTGGAATAAGAAATATAAATGTTTCCTCATGTCAGAAGAAAAAATTTAAATCTGAACATGGAATTATCTATTCAAAAATTCATGTTACATTGGTGGATTACTTAGTTTTTCAGAAGAATTTAGAACTAAGAAGGATTTACTTTTGTGATCTCTAATTTACACGAGCCAAATTACACTAAGGTTGGTTAAGAAGACAAGATAATTTCCAGGGATGTTTCAAAATATTTTAATGAGCCTCTTGCTGTTTTAAAAACTACAATCTTGGATATATATTCAGGTTTCTTTCTTATTCTGTTCATAAATTTTGCACTTTTTCGCCTATTAAGTTTTTACAAATTTCAAAAAGTGGCCAAATGTACCTTCTGGCCAAGTACAAAAGCATGATGGGAGGTTCTTGGTGCTCCAATACTCCACAGTCTGAATTTACATGAGTTTCATCCTACCAGTATATCATGAGACAGAGGCTTTTATAATTATTCTACCAGAATTTTGTCACCTTGGGTGCACACTAGCATCACCTGGAGAGCTTATAATAAAATACTAAAACCCAAGAATTATTATACAGCAAATAAATCTAAGTTTCGGTGGGTAGGAGTGGTCAAAAATAAAGATTTTTAAATACTTCAAATGATTCAAATGTATGGTCAGGGTTAAGATTAATTGACTTGGGGAATGACCATTGGGTAAATATCTTAAAGATTCTCACATATGGTGTGCAGCCCACCATTTGTACTATTATTCAGGGCCCACAAACGTTAGGGGGAGGCTTGCCTTTTCTCTCCCGTGGATCTTTACTTCTGATCTGAGCAAAGAATGGGCTTTAATGCTTAGCTATTAAAACATAATTTTAATCCTAGGAACTTTCTTGCTTTCAACAGCAAGGTAAGTTTTCTCTTTGCCTGGAGACTGTTTACTACCTACTAGTAGGAGATTCTAACTTTTTTTTTTTCCATTTTATGTCATTTGTACTTCTATGGATTGAATTCAATGTTATGTGCTCTCCACGATACACTCTGGTAACTACACTCCACCCAGGTAAAGTTAAATTCTCAGCAGGTCCCAAAGTTTGCTTTCCCTGGGGATGTCTTTACTTAGAAAAAGCGAACAAAGATCTTCCCTTTTCTTCCATCAAGAATGGGTCATTACAGCATGCAAGACTTTTGGTAAGAGTTTGACTTCTCTTTTAGTTTTTCCATTGACAGAGAATATGCAGGCAAAGACAACAACAGTACTTGCTCTCCTTCACTAGTTATCTCTCATTGCAAAAGAATGTACTTTTAATAGAGTTTATACCTTTTCTTTCACATCATTTCATTTAAACTCTTCACTTGGAAGAGGTCCTTTAAGTTCTTTACTAGTACTCAAAACTAAAATAATGCCATAAAGAAGACTTGATGAGAGAACATTTTGTTAATTTCAATAAAATAAGTATTTTTGTTTCTATCCATCCTATTGTAATTTTAGCCCTCTTCACTTTTCCAGGACTCCATGTCATAAATTATCCCCTTATGACTTCAAGTGCTCCCTTATTATTGACTTTTTTCCTTGGCATGTATAGATTTTTCCTTTCACAGTAATAGAGAAAACAGTAATCTTGTACTCTGTGCTCCACATCCAGCCACCTTTCTGCACTTCTTCTCCCTCTAAACGCCAAGAATAACAAATCTACAATCCGTGCTCATGATTTCCACCTCCTTTTTCTTCCCATTGAATTCTCCATGTGTTGTAACTTGACTTCCATCCCAAAGATTTCTCTAAGTCTGCCTTAATTATCTCCTTAGGAACCCCCTTTGCATCCATCCAAGTTCTTATCTAACTTGGTCCCTTGGGCATTTAACAATATTCTTTTGCAATCCTTTTCTTAGTTCCTTTGACTCTAATCATACTTATTTTCATTCTGTTTCTCTAATCATTTCTGTCCCTACTCCTTTCAGGCACTGCTATCTCTCTCCAAGGCTTGAAAAGTGCCATTCCATAGAATCTGTTTTTACATTTTTCTCTTCTCAATTTTCACACATCCCTAAACAATTCCTTCCATGTTAGTTCCTTGACCTATCATCTGCATCACAATGACTTTAATATTGAATTGACTATAAAAATGTGTTTTTTATAGGATACTCCAATCAATTCATCGAAAGCCAAATTCATCCCCCTCCTGTTGTCATTCACTCAAACATTTGGTCAATAAATAATTATTGAACATCTTCTTTTGTGAGGTATTATTTTAAGTGTGATGAAAAGAACCATGAGCAAAAATGCCAATGTCTAAGTTCTAACACAAATGGAGCAGAAAGAGTACTTGAGTAACTGGGAGAATAGTGTAATAAAGGGAAGATTGTAGGACGTTCACAATTGAAAGGGAACATTTGAAGTGTGATTTTATTGAGGATAAACTTGAAATGTTGAGGATACAACCAAGCAGAGGAGTCTTGTAGGGAGTTAAATGTCAGTTTGGAGTTCAGGAGAGAGACCTTCGTTGTATACAATAAATAAGAGGGCTCAGGACTTAGATAATAAGATTCATGACATTGAATAAAAGCATCAAGGAGGTCATTGTAGATACAGAATGTCAGAGGTCTATTGGAGTCTTTGGAAAAACCAACATTTGGATATTAGGGAGATGGAAATAGAACAGCAAAAGTCAGTGGAAGGTAAGAGAACCAGGGCAGAATGATTTCTTGGAAGCCGACTTAAAGAGACATTTCAAGAAGGAGGGAGTAGCACTTACTCTTGGAAATCCAATTAATATTTTGAGGAAGGTAATTCTAAGCATTTCTATTTGTACTGATGTCAGGATCATATCCACATATCCGGTGAAATGTGGAGGTGCTACCCTTGGGTCAAAGGTTAAAGGAAAGGTGGAAGACAAAGCCACCTAAAAATATTTTTAGGCTAACAATCCATGTACATAAAGAACAAAGTAACTTTCAAAGTCAACATGGACCTCATTCAAATGTAGGGTTTTGCTTTTTTAGAAGGAAATATGTAAATCAGGGGGAAAAAAACTAAGAACTTCTAGTAAACTTGGCTTTAAGATCAAATTTAAAAACCCCATTATTTTTAAAAGGGAAATAAATATTACCCCATCATGGCAGAACATTTTAATTGATTCTACATTTACTATCATCAACGTGGAGGGAAGATTTGTATCTATTATTGGAAATTTATTTATTTATTAAATCATTATGCTTTCTGTTAATTCAATATTTGGTGGTTAGGTGAAGCAAGTTCTGATAAGTATAGAGAACACTATTACTCTCTTCCTTAGTAGATTCACATATTCACCCTCTGCATACTCATGGAAGTTTCCTAAAACCATTTGTTGTGCATGATTGAACTGGAATATTTCTTTCTGCTTTGTCTTTTACTTTCTAAAGAAAGACATGCAGATGAATCTTAGGACTGAAATGACTTTTCTATGAATTATAAGGTGTCCCTGGTAACTGAAGATACAGACTTCTCATCTTCTAGCAGATGATGCCTTTAACTGAGTTATTTTGCAGAAGAGGGACACTCACAAGATTAAAAAATATAGTTAGAAATTAGTTAGGTTTTGAGTGTCCTTTGGTGATTTAGAGTCAGAGACCTTCTCATGACTTCCTTAACATCCGTAACACTGTCCCTTGATTGTGGGTTTGGCTTCTGGCTTTGTCCAGCAAAGCCGAGGACAGCAGAAAAAGATTACTCAAGACTCTACGTAAGTCAAGAGAACTGAGAGGGAGGCTACGGGAAGTCTCCCTGAGCTGCTCTCAAGCTCCTGCATTTATTAAGCATACGTTTAGGGAAACATTGTGCAATATGTCAGGGGGCTATGTGCTAGTAAGAAAGTATAGAAAGCATGCAGAAAAACAAGTTAAGGCATTCCCAAGACTACAAAAGAGCAGATGAAGAAAGCAGGGTGGAAAACAAGATAAGATATTCCATATGATAACGTGGTCTGAGGAATTCATGAGCACGGGCAGGACCCAACCCCTAGATATACATTGACTAGATAAGCGAAGCATGGTTGTTTTCAGCAAGGCCAGAAAGCAGTGTTCTGCTTTGGAATGCATTCCTTATAATCTCCTAACCCAGGACATGGCTATTTGATTTCCCACATAAGATGCCTGGGGGGGGGGGGGGGGGGGGGGGGGGGGGGGGGCGTCCTTCCCATAGCCTGTGTTTTAAGGTAGAATAGGAGTGCCAGAACTGAGCTACCTGGCCTACTACAATTTGATAAATTGTACACAATTTATATAATTGTACAATTTGATAAAGACCACAAGGCTTTACCAAAGGTCAGCAGATGAGACTGGAGAAGACATTCTAGAATAGCATGTTCTCTCTTTGTACCTTTTTAGGAGGTGTTGGGTAGAAATGTGAATCCTGCTATGATCATTTTGCCTCTTGGTAGGAAGTGAGCCTAAGGACAAGACTCGTAGAAGACAGAGGAGACTAATTAAAAAATCCTGCTTGCTGGGGTACCTGGGTGGCTCAGTAGGTTAATGGAGTGTAATTTAGGATCAGACCAGAGTAGTCAACTTTTGTCTCCACGAGAGTATTGTTTACAACTTGGCCATCCCCTGCCTATTAACTGTTTCCCTATTTCAACCAAGAAATTTTCACAGCATCCAACAACCCAAATGAACATTCAAATTTCATAATAAGCATAGACTACTTATGCACATGCAAGTTTGTTACAAATGAGGATAAATAATGAATTACCCATGACCACAGGGTTTGAGTGTGATCAATTTTTAAATTTTGTGTGAAAAGCAGTATTTAGAAGTTCTTTTTGAATTTGTTTATTTATCAGATTGGTGCTTGGGAAGACAAAAAATAAACATACCAATAAAATTATTTTTCATCTATTAAATAGGGTGAGGAAATAAATATATAATAAATGAAAAAAAATTAAATCCACTTTCTTGGAACAACACATTTAAAACATTTAAACATACAGTTAAAAACATAGAGAGAGAGAGAGAGAGAGAGAGAGAGAGAGAGTTTGTTTAATGCTTAATGTTAAAGAAGACGCTCATATTTTTTAAAATGAATTTTTATGTTAAATACCAGCTATCTTTTGGATAACTGACATTAATACTTTTTCTTTGCTTTTGTTACATCTGTTGTGATTATTTACATGCAATGATTACAAATTAGCATAGCATAAACCCAGATGCAGTGTACCAGTATTTCCTAACTTGGTGAAAATATGAATCACTTAAAAAATGACTCACATATAATTATACATTCTTTGGCAAAATAAATATGTTCTTGGAAATTTCAAGAGGTTTTAAATAGGATTTCCATTATTTAATGAATTAAAATATATTCCATGCCAAAGTGTTAATTATGATATCATATTGTATCAAATTAGGATGCATCCAGAGTAGTGACAGGCAAACATTTTATGCAAAGAGATAAATAATAAATATCCTAGCTTTGTGATTCATAAGGTCTCTGTTGCAACTAAATGCTATTTCAGCCCTGAGTGCGGTCAGAGACAATAGGTAAATTAATGGGATTATTGTGTTCCATCAAAGCTTTACCTACAAAAAACGGGCTCTAGGTTGGATTTGATCCATAGTCCACTGTTTTGCTGACCTCTGATCTAGATTTTTAAAATATGTAGTTTCCTGATTCCTAATTAGACAAATGTATTCAGTGTTCCTTAAGTAACACATATTTATTTATTATGTACACTAATAATCTACATATATGTGTAAATATGATTTTCTAATATTTTTTAAAGTAAAAGTAATATCACAAAGGTTAATCAGAATGATCCTATTATCATCAAAAGTTAAACTTGCCATTTATTTGGGACTAAACATATAAAGAAAGGAAAAATGGGGCACCTGGGTGGCTCAGTCGGTTAATTGTCTGACTTCAGCTCAGCTCATGAACTTGCGGTTTTGGGGTACAAGCCCTGCGTGGGGCTCTGTGTTGAGAGCTCAGAACCTGGAGCCTGCTTCAGATTCTGTGTCTCCCTCTCCCTCTCTGCTCCTCCCCACTCATGCTGTGTCTCTCACTCTCACAAAAATAAATAAACATCACAAAATTAAAACAGAAAAAAGAAAGGAAAAAATATTTTAGTGAATTCATGAAATCATCTTTATGATACTTCACATTTTTGTCAGAATTCTATTTCTAATAAATTTTCTTGTGACGTTTCATTTGATACTTTTAACAATTCTAGGCTAGCATATATTAGCATAGTAAATGTTAATACAGCAAATGTGAATATATTTTAGGTCTGGTCTTAGAAAGTCTTATCTATTCACATGATCATCATGAAGTTTTAACTTCAGTGTTTAATCATTATTATTAATGTCAACTTGTATAAAAATTTCTATAACGGAAATATACTTAGAGCATGCGCACCTTATCTTTTATCTCACATTTGCCATCAAAACTGATCATACTAAAAAAAGCGATCCAGTGTTAGCTGCAATAAGTAAAGAGCTTGGAAAGTGTTGCTTCATTATTACAATAAGAAAAAGCTTAATGGACTGATAATTAATCACTTTTCTTGGATATATCAGAGAGTTAAGATAGCAGACCCAAACACGACCTTCTAACATGAAGAGACAGCAAATCTGAGAGTCACAGCCTAGGTCTCCTGATCTGGGGCCTCTGCTGCTCAAGCCATTACCCGGTAGAACACTTGAATGGGAATTTTTATAAATTGTTGGAGGCTGACTGTATACTGGCCTAAGAGTGAGAAACTCCTGTGGGCATGGTCATGGTGGTGGGTTACTTCCAGAAACCTTACCAGGTTCTAATGGTAATGAGTCAGGAAGGATTACAGGTGGCTCTGGCAAAGAGAGAAGAGCCATTAGATTTCAATTAGCAATAATCAAGCTTTGGATAAACCTCATTGGCTACGATATTGCCACTGGGCAAAGCTTTAGGAGCCGTTAGAAACCCCAAGACTGTTCTTCCGTAACAAAGGACTACTCTCCATCCTTAAGAATTTCTCCGGAGTCCTATCTAACCTATGGGAATGCACTTCCTTAACTCTAGCCCCCTCTAGTCTTCAGGTTTCACCCCGGGGTGGGGGGAGGCGGGCAGGGGGAGAAGCCAATAAACACTCGTGAAAGTCACAGTTCAAGGATTCAGGCCAAGTGAAATACTGACATAAGACTATAGAATACTTCCTTTCCTCAGCATCCTGCCCTGGCAGCAACAGGGCTCCAGGTTAATAACAGTGGATTACAGATGAAAGGGTTGCAAGACAAAGGCTCTAGCTAAGAGAGTGCCTTTAGCAAATCTCAAAGACAACAGAGGAGACAAAACAAGACAGGAGAGGGATTTGAAGCTTCTGGCACTTCCACCTATGGCAAATATTAAACAAACAGAACTCTGAACCAGATTAGCATAAACCATTACACAAAGGCCTATTTACTCAATACATCATGTCCAGATGTCAACAAAAGAGTTACAAAGTATGCTAAAGGGTGAGGAAAAACACAGTCCAAGAGACAAGGCAAACGTCAGGAACAGGCCAATATAAAACAGATGTTAAAATTAGCATACAGGGGCTTTAAAATAGCCATGATTAACACGTGATGGGCACTAATGCAAAAAGTTGACACCATGGAAGTCGAGATGGGTAATGTAAGCAAACAGATGAAAACACTAAGAAAGAACTAAGATGGAATGTTAGAAATGAAAGACACTGCAACAGGTATAAGAATGTCTTTGATCATCTTCTCAATAGACCGGACACAGCTGAGAAAAAAATCAGTGCGCTGGAATACACGACCATAGAAACATCCCAAACTGAAATGCAGAGAAGAATCAGGAAGAAGAACAGGAAAAGGAATAAGAAAGAGAGACAGAAAGAAAGACAGAGAGACAGAAAGAACAAAGGGGAAAAAAAATGAAGGAAAAGACAGTATCTAAGAGCTAAGGGACAATTTCAAAAGAATCAATGTGTGTGTGATGAGAATACCAAAAAGGGAAGAAATAAAATGCTATTTGGTTGTCTCCCAATGTAGTATGCATTAGAAATTATGAACCCACTGTGCATGATTACTAGAATTGAACAATTAAATATTTTTTTCTAGTGGAATCCAGATTTCTTTTTGTTAAAGTGGGAAGCTACAGATAACCAAGGAGAGAGGCCAGAATGCTCCATTTAACAATGGATCTCATTTGTGTACGTCACTATGAAGTCAACATGTGTGGTTTAATACAGTTATAGATGTTAACATATAGACATATTTAAGGATCTGTGTATATACACCTTATACTATATGCACATATGTTTTCCTGTTCTGTTCGCTAAGATAGCCAAGAAGTCAAGACACTCAAGTAGCAATGAACATGCCTAGCTCCTAGATATTCATTTCTAATTCTAATCTCCAACAAAATAAATCAGGGTTCCTTAGATAAACCGCTAATGTTAGGACGGGAGCAAGAAATATACAAGATCAGCCTGAGTATTTTGTAGTTTTAGAAAGTAAGAGAGTACACAACATACACACAAACACACACACACACACACACTTCACAATGATTTGGGCATATTAAAGTCACCGACTGAAAAAACTTATCAAGCAAACTGTAAGAGACTCAACTATAGAGAACAAACTGAGGGTTGATGGAGGGAGGTGGGCGGGGGGATGGGCTAAATGGGTGATGAGTATGAAGGACGGCACTTGTTATGATGAGCATTGCATGTTACATGTAAGTGATGAATCACTAAATTCTACTCCTGAAACCGATATTACACTATATGCTAACTAAATAGAATTTAAATAAAAATCTGAAGACAAAAAAGAAAAAAAAAAAAAAAAAAGAAAAAGGAAAACCTTCCTCACACCAAAGCTAGAAAAAGGAATACTGGATTATGACCCAAAGTATAAAATAAAGATCCATGAGTCCATAGTTTTATAAATAAAGATCCAAGTAAATGGGAGAGAAGAGACAAATCCCTCATGCTGAAGAATTTCAAATAATGTATGTGTTTACACTGGCTTCGTGATAGCTCAGCGTAATCCCCACTTATGGGTGGGCGGCACATACTGAGTTCTTTCCCCAAGGCACGGGATGGAAAGACTGAGAAAAACAACTTCACCTAGGGGTGCCTGGGTGGCTCC
This sequence comes from Herpailurus yagouaroundi, assembly GCF_014898765.1. Classification (NCBI taxonomy): domain Eukaryota; kingdom Metazoa; phylum Chordata; class Mammalia; order Carnivora; family Felidae; genus Herpailurus; species Herpailurus yagouaroundi. Next base: position 17,334,469 of record NW_024412403.1, read on the forward strand.
GTTGGTTAAGCGTCCAACTTTGGCTCAGGGCCTGATCGCGTGGTTTGTGAGTTCGAGCCCCGCGTCGGGCTCTGTGCTGACAGCTCAGAGCCTGGAGCCTGCTTTGGATTCTGTGTCTCCCCATCTCTCAGCCCCTCCCCTGCTCATGCTCTGTGTCTCTCTGTCTCTCAGTAATAAATAAATGTTAAAAAAAAAACTTTTTTAAAAGAGGTATGCTCCTGTCAAGCAGCACCTCGGTCAGGTGATCAAGAACATTATCAACACTGACAAGTTATATTAATATGGGTATACGTTTACCAGGGTAAATATACACCCTTGATATGATGTAATGAAAATAGCAGCTTACCTTTGTGGTCTTCCTCTGAGACATCCATAACCACCATCTAATCGTGAGAAACATACCAAATTCCAATAAAGAGGCATCCTGCAGCTTACTTCACCAGTACTCCTCAAAACTGTCAAGTTCATCAAAAACAGAAGTCTGAAAAACTGTCATAACCGATAGGATCCTAAAGAAACATGACACCTGAATACAATGTGTTGCCCACGATGTGCTCCTAGGGCAGATAAAGGACATTAAATAAAAGCCACGGGAATATGAAAAAGTATAAATGTTAGTTAATGATTATGTAAATATTGGTTGCTTAATTGTAACAAGCATACCATACTAATGTAAGATGTTAGTAATAGAGAGATCAGGGTGTGGGGTTATGAGAACTCTCTACACAATCTTCATAATTCTTCTGTAAATCTAAAATAGCTCTAAAAAGTAAAAGGTATTATAAAAATCAAAGCATCAAGTAATGTGCTTCATCATTAAGATTTAAGACTATTTAAAATGCTAAGGCAATTACATTCATAAATGTATCTATTCAGTGTCATTTCTTAAAATTTTCTCTTTTAATGTTTATTTATTTTTGAAGAACAGAGAGAGCATGAGTGGGGAAAAAGCAGAGAGAAGGAGACACAGAATCTGAAAGCAGGCTCCAGGCTCTGAGTTGTCAGCGCAGAGCCCGACGCGGGGCTCAAACTTATGAACCGTGAAATCATGACCTGAGCCGAAGCTGGACGCTTAACTGACTGAGCCACCCAGGCACGCCAGTATTCAGTGTCATTTCTTATTGTTACTTATGTGCTTGTTATGTTTGCTCACAGTGATGCTCAGCTTAACATTATCCTCTTTGACATGCCCTCTCTCCACATTAAAATAAAATGAGTCCCACAATTTAAAGTTGCGGCCAAATTCTACTTAATGATATTAACAAGTGCCCTCAGTATGCTAATAACCTTCTCTTATATATCACTAACTTCCTCAAAATACATCCTAAGGATTTGTATTATTAACTGTAAAGTCTTACATTGCTCTCTGAACTACATGAATATATATAGATGATGTTTATTTCTGTGCTTAAATGTTAGGCTGAGTACTGCTTTTACAACTCCCCATTAAACCTCCTGGCCTCACAAAGAGCAGATTTTGTAGTTTTTCTACAAAACCAAATCAGCAGTAGTGAAAAACAGCTCTGTTTAATACCTAAATAAATGGTTTTTTTCTCTCTTTTTTCGAAGTTTATTTATTTATTTTGAAAAAGGGACATCATGGGGCGCCTGGGTGGCGCAGTCGGTTAAGCGTCCGACTTCAGCCAGGTCACGATCTCGCGGTCCGTGATTCGAGCCCCGCGTCGGGGATGGCTCAGAGCCTGGAGCCTGTTTCCGATTCTGTGTCTCCCTCTCTCTCTGCCCCTCCCCCGTTCATGCTCTGTCTCTCTCTGTCCCAAAAATAAATAAAACGTTAAAAAAAATTTTTTTTAAAAATAAAAAAAAAAAAGAAAAAGGGACATCAGGGAGGGGCAGAGAGAGAGAGAGAGAGGAAGAGAGAAATCCAAGCAGGCTCCATGCTGTCAGCACAGAACCCACAAACTGTGAGATCATGACCTGAGCTGAACCCAGGAATATAAAGGTTTTTTAATGATTCTCCTTGTGTCTGAAAATATTGCTTGATATTTTAAGGATCTATTGAAACAACGACTAAATTCCTCACGTTTGGAGATGGTAGGGCAGAAGAGAGGGGGAAAAGAAAACCTTTACATTCTCACTGAATTCTTGTTCTTGAGGAAATATATGGATTTGTTCTCTCATTGGCTTTGGTGGTGGTGGTGAAGGTGATAGTGATGTTGGTACTGATGGGAGGAAAGATGTTGATATTGACGCTACTGCTATTGATGGGGGCAATGTGATGGTGGTGATGATGGCTGTATTCTTAGACCGGTGATTGCGTGGATATTGGTAATCGTGGTGGTAGGTATTGGTATTGGAGTTGGTAGGGGAAATATGTGAAAAAAGGAGCAAAATTCCTACATGTTCTTGGGGCATGCAATCTAAAACTCACAAAGTATTGGCCTTGAAGGGAGGCGATGTGGTTGATGAGGCAGTTCTCAGAACATGATTGTTGGGTGTAGTTGCGTTGCAAACTTGGGCTCTGGAATTTCCTTAACAGCCATGGGTTGCTCTCAGTGTCCTTGGCCAACAATGGGCAATATGGCTATATAGTACAAGGCTCATGTGCTCACATTTTCCAGGGGCTCCCCTAGTATCATTTGGTCTATTTACTACTCCAGGACAAGACATTAGGGATTAAAAAATAAACATTGGGACAGTTTCCTCTAAGTACATTGACAGTTAACCTTTTTTAAGCTTAGCGTATGTATCTTGGAGGAGAGAGAGAGGGCCAGGATGCTCAGATGTTTATACAAAATGAAATTCCTCTCAGTCTAAAGCGTTTCACCAGACGGTCACTAACTTGCAGGTGTGCAATACCACAGGATTCACAAACACTCGATTAAACAAATGTAAGGAAAATCCCTTGGCAATGTTACAGCTTTTCTACATCTGATGGGGAGGTGGTAAGGTCGCTATAAGACATGAGATTTAAATGGTAAAAATCAATGATAGAGGGCAGTGTAAACAAAAACAAATGTGCACACCAAAATCTAGGACCTACACTTTTGAAAATCAAAATGCCATTGAAGCGCATAAATGGTCTAAGTCTTGTTCAAAAACTGAAATGACTTACTCTCAAATGTGGATAACCTTGTAACACTTTGGGGGATATTTTTCGGCATATGTTTAGCATCTTACGGTTTAAAGCAAGTTAGAAATAGGGGTGCCTGGGTGGCGCAGTCCCTTAGGCATCTGACTCTCGATCTTGGCTCAGGTCATGGTCTCCCGGGTTCGTGAGTTTCGGCTGCATTGGGCTCTGAGCCAATGGCGTGGGGCCTGCTTGGGATTCTGTCTCTCCTTCTTTCTGCCCCTCCTGTGGTTGTGTGCCCTCTCTCTCTCTCTCTCTCTCTCTCAAAGATAAATAAACTTAAAATTGAAAAAAAAAATTAAAGTAACTTAGAAATAATAGGCAATTGATTATAGCTGATTCTTTCACCGCTCTTTCCTTACCGTCAAATAAAGCACATTTTGCACCTTACACTATATTTTTATTCAGTTGTCAAATATTTAGGGAATGTTAACTGGGTGTCACCACGTCCCAGTCAGAGGGCTCTGACTTCCAGTAGTTATAATAAGAAGTGGCCAAGCTCTGGAGTCTGAAAGTCTCACATCCTGGACCCTCCACTTACAAGCCATGTGGTATTGGGCAATTTGTTCTTTCTGTGCCTCACTTTCTTAATCTGTAAGATGAACCAATGACTATTTCTTTTGGAGAATCACATGATGTAACATAACTAAAGAAACTAAATGTGAAGAACATGCTATGTAACTTTAAAAACGCCTATCCTTTCACCAAAAAAAAAAAAAAAAAGCAAAAGGAGTTTGCAAATAAACTGCATTAAATTGCACATAAATCATGAAAAGTTTTATTCCAAAATTCAAGTCTGACAGTGTGACTATCACGATAGATACATTTGTGTGGCTCTGTCCTCGTGTATTAAATAGCTTCACCTCCAGGATTTGTTGGCACCATTTAATTCAACCACATTGAAATGTTGATAAGCATTTGGGTCTCTGTAGAGAAGATCCCCTTCCTTTTTTCTACAACATAACCCTTACTCTCATTCATTTTTTTGTTTGGCAAATCCTCATTCCATAAGATCTGTACCTTGGGGCACCTGGGTGGCTCAGCCAGTTAAGCATTGACTCTTGATCTTGGCTCAGGTCATGATCTTGCAGTTCAAGGGGTCAAGCCCCGCGTCAGGCTCAACACCGACAGCTTGGAGCCTGTTTGGGATCCCTTCTCTCCTTCTCTCTCTGCCCCTCCCCTGCTAGTGCTCTTTCTCGCTCTCTTTCTTAAAATAAATAAACTTAACTAAAAGATCTATGTCTTATGTGTTTCTTTCTGACAACTTTGCTTCCCTAATTTTTATTTTCACTTTCCTTTGTGCATAGACACTTTGAGACATATTGCACTGAAATGCTATCGTTCTTTACATGCAAAATGAAGATAGTAATAATTTCTTTTTTTAAAAAGTGTATTTATTTTTGAGAGAGAGAGAGAGCATGAGGAGGGGAGAAGCAGAGAGAGAGGGAGACACAGAATCCAAAGCAGGCTCCAGGCTCTGAGCTGTCAGCACAGAGCCCGACGCGGGGCTTGAACTCACAAACCATGAGATCATGACCTGAGCCGAAGTCGGACATTTAACCAACTGAGCCACCCAGGTGCGCCAAGGTAGTAATAATTTCTACCTCAGAGAGTATCTGTTAATATTAAATGAGAAGAGCTTACAAATTGGTTGGCATAATGCACTTACATAGTAAGCGTTCAAGAAATATTAACTGATGGTATTCGTGTGTTAGTTTTATATTCGTGCTTGTATCACTCATGCATAGCATATATGTCACATTTAACAACCTCCACACATATTTAAATAAGTGAAATAAAGCAAACATTAACTTAGTCAATAAAATATATCATGGGAAACAGCACATTTGCTAAATATTGAAGTCTTTGAATGGATGACATGAATTTAAAAAGTTAATTTATTTGTATTGATGCAATATTTTAAAAATCAAGTGGCTATTTTATATGTTTTCTATTAGCATTATTGGCACCAAATATATTTCCATGAATTTAATAGGTAGGAAATTTGCACATTTAAAATATAATTCTTTTTGCTAAGAGGTTTATAGAATCTTCTCACAATGGGCTTCGGACTGGATTTGGATGACAGATTAAACACTTATTCTGCCTCAAAACTTTGACATGCCAGAAAGAACAAGGAAGATATAAATAAGAAGATTCTGGAATACAGAAAGCAGATGGAAAAAGAGCAAAGAAACTGACACCCTAAGCCCCTTCTAGGAAACCGTCACTGCAAAGGTAAGAGCAGGTAGAGAGAAACAGAAGCTCTCAAAGATGCTGGCAGTTAAGGGGTCCTGGAGCTATTCTCAGGGACACCAATTAAGACAGAGCTTTCTTATTAGTTCCACTGGCCCCATCACCATCGCCACACCCCCTCAATGGGAATTTGCTGATTTGTATTAAGACTAAAAGTATGACTTCTTCTTTGCCAGGTTGATTACCATCTTCTCTGAAAGTGTCCCACTCACCACCAGAAACACACATACACCTAAGAGTGAAATCATATTAAAATATAAAAGATGGATACGAATATAAAAGATATATCCAATAGATTTCAAAGTTGGGCAAATTAGATCAGAGCCCCTTTGATATCACAGATTTACAGCACTATTGAAACCAGTCATGTTAACTAATGGCTTGTAGTATTACTTATGAAATAAGGATAGTCAAATATGAGATCCTAGCAGGTCTTTGTTTGCTTTTCATGAATAAAATGTAGTATAAAGTATATGAAGCTGTGAAAACAAGTCCTTTTTAATTTTAAACTATAAGTAAGTTAATATTATCAGAATTTCCATTACACTCTGAGAGTTTCGTGTTAATGCTTATGCTGAAAATTATAACTTTGGGTGAGCTGGGATATTAACATATACCTGCGATACCCTTCAAAATGCATTAGCATTGTATAAAGAGGCAACATACTTTAAACAGTCTAATCTAATGGTAAAGGATGGATGAAATTAAATAATAGTTCCTATCTACAATGAGGTATTACTCATCCAGATTAAAAGCTTTTATAACTTAGTGGATTTTTAAATCCTATAGTCTAGCAGAACAGGAAGGAAAAAAAGAGGCCTCAGGCCCTAGATTATCTGTTTTATTGTTGGAATAGGACTCTTGGATGGGTAAGGTATGCCTTAGACTTTAATAGTCTGAATCACTACTATGAAACGGCCGCCCCCCCCCCCCCCCCAACACACACACTTATCCCCAGCCACTGTTTACACTCATTCATTAGCTGGGGATATTTGTTTTTAAGGGAAACAAAAGAGAGACTTCTTTTGTGTTGTTGTGTTTCTGTAGGACAACAGATAGCATAGGAGGGCGGGAAAGATTATATTACATATTTTCCCCTCTTCATCTCTTTGGGATTGGATTCCTTGAAGGTAGCAGTAGAAGTCTCAGAAATACCTAGGGCAAGGAAAATGGTCAGGGCTAATGAAATGGTTCTCTTCCTTCATGTAGACTCTAGCAACACTGTGGGAGATTGGATGTTTTTACTGTATCTGTAGAATATAGGTGGGGACATCTGCCAACAGTGTCATGGTGAAAGGGATATTGAGCTGGAGAGAAAGAAGGAAGAACAGGTAGACGTTTGGTAGTGAGAGCAGTTGTATCAATAAGGACAGGCAAGGTTACACTGAAAATAACAAAACGAAACAAAACCACCGCTCCCAATATCAGTATGTTAGCACACAGGGAACTGTATTCCTTGCAGATTGTACATATTCATACTTCTTTGACAGTGGGATCCTCCTCATCAGTTATTCAAAACCCCAGGATGATGGAAGCTTCATTTTGACACAACGTCCATAATCTGTGGAGCACTGGGGAAGGGAGGCATCTTGATGGACAGCACATGGGCTCACTGCTGCTTCCATATACAATAATGGGGCACTTCTGCTCTTATTTCCCTGACCAAGTCTTGACAACTGGATACAAGTACTTTCTCTGGGGACAAAATATTACAATCCTTTCATATGCCTCAAAGGCAAAGATATGAACATTTTGACAAGTACGAATTGTCGCTTCTGGTTTTTCCAAGTAGCCAAGTGTCTGAGTCTGGGGTGCGTGTCAGATTCCCCTTTGGATCTCATATATAAGTGGGGATGATCTTCGATAACTTATGTTTCAATGTGTTTAGGTTAGTGACTCCCTGTCAATGTAATCTGGTAACACAAAGAAGTGTGTCGTCAACATTAGTAAGGCCTAAGACATGTGTATTTCATTTGCTTTTGAGATTTCGTTTGAATAAAGAGTACTACAGAAAAAAAATAAAACTAGCCCAGTTAGAGAATATGTTAAGAAATGAAGATATTTAGATAATTCACATGAATTAATATTGATGCAAGTCATTGCATGTAGTAGTATCATTCTACTTTTGTAGGAATATTGTCTTAGTCAAGATCTCAATAGAAAACATGATATGTTTGTCTTGAATGAGGAAGAGGGGGTGAGAGAGAGAAGGAATTATCTTGGATCCAATTTAACCATATCTTAAGTCAGCCATTTACTTCATTCACATTAACAGAATGTTTGATCAAGGACTGAGATCCAAATTACTAGGCGTGAAGTGATTAAAGGGATGTCATTCATGAAAAATTCTCTTAAAAGCGATTACTATCACTAAATATTTGGAAGGAGACTTACACCTGCATCTTACTTTTGGGGGCTAGAAATACAACCACTGAAAAGTACAGATCCAGTCACCAAATTTAATATAACAGATTCATAGGGTATTCCGGAAGCCGAATATCAACTATCTAACTTTACAAGGTACTTACCTTAAGCCTCAACTTTGCTCCAGGGAAGGAAGTCTGTGAAATGAATCAGCTTCTCAATCTTAAAATTTCCTTTTTTCTGTTCCTCTCTACCACAGAGTGAAGAGGAGGGTATACTGTCAATGGAATGTCCATTTCCTGGGCATGACCTTGAGGAAAACCAAATCAGTCCTGGAAGCAACAGGATATGTGCATTGAAACAATCTGAAAAGCATTCTGAATTTCCCTCATTGCATCCTACCTCAGGTCAGAGACATATTAAATACAAAAATATTTGGGGCATTCAGCAATCCCTTCCTGGAAACATAAATGTAATAATGTCCCTATGTCATAGTCACTGTGTACGGAGTATGTATTGATGTTTTTGTTGTTGCTTTTGCTGTTCTTGTTCTGTGAATGCTGTTTCAGCCTCTGTGCTCTCTTGGAAGTGGGAGAGTTTAGGTTGATTTGACCTATTAGCCTGACTATGACTTGTATTTGTATCAGGAGATTTTCCAATGCATAATTATTGTGGAAAAATTTTGAAACTGTAAGACTTTCTGGGAATTAATTGGCTGTTGCCACAATTTCTATATTTTCATAACCAGTGTCTGGGTATTTTGATATTATTATTTGGATGGAAAATGATGCAAAGAATATTAAATGTTTCTTTCTTTTGCTTCAAGGACTGCCAGATATTAAGCAACGGTTAGATGTACTTCCTTAGAGAAAAAAAAAATCACAGACAGTGTTCAAGTAATCATTACCACAAAAGAAAGAATATTAGTTCCTTCACACACTTAAGCAAACACATTTGAAGCTCAAATTTATTTTAGAAAAGAACTGCTCTTTGGAGACAATACAAACTTTCCCTCTTTATATTATTGTAATATGCACAAGATATGTATTCCTAATGTTTTTCAACGCTATCGGTGCCATTCAATTTTATAGAAACACTTGTTAGAGAAGTAGTTGGAAGGACTTCTGTTCCTATAATACATTCTAAAAGTAAATTTCCATCATATAACAGCTGGACGGAGACTCCAAACGTTGGAAACTGAAATACCTCAGTAGAGGCCATCAAGAGTTTATCCAAATGAGAAATTGTGGATTTGGCTGAATCACCCCCTTACCTTCGTGGAATAATTAGGAGCAAAAAACTCGCGGGGTACTTCAAAGGATTTTGAAAAGACGTTTTTTTTTTTTTTCCCCCTCAGAAAATTGTTTTAAACTCTGAAACAGAAAATCAAGCTCACCACACTATCTCACACGCCCTAACAGGAACTATTTTGTAGCCAGTGGTTACACCCTTTCCCCTCACTCTCTGAACCTTTGGAAATGGATTCCAGGGTTCTGAATATATTGGATCCATTCTTTGAAAGCTCAGAAGGAATCTCTACCTTCCTAAGGACATATCATACATCTGCTGAATAGGAGAGAGCATTGAAAACAACCCCGTTTCCTAAATATCAATAACAAATATATGCAGAAGTCATAAAAACAACTGAAAGACTCCAGAAAGATTATGCTCCAGCGGCGACCACAGAAAACTCATGCCTGTGACTTACAGGGTGGCTGTCTGTTGGAGCTTACGTGAGGCGATGAGCAATGGAAAAATATAAGCCTGTTTGTTCCCAGGGCTTCTGTAACTACTTTCAGATTGGTTGGTGTTTGTGAAAAGTTAAAAAAATAAATAAATAAATAAGCCCGTTTCCCAAAAATTGCTCCCTCATCAACTTGGGCTTGAACTGTAGCCACCGCAGAGTATTTCAGGAAAAACATGAGTCTATACAGTGGACAACTCACATGAGAAACATATGATATATGAAACACTAGAGGAAGTTTAACATGCTGTGCCAGGAACTCGTTGATACATCAACATAGGAACATCAGCTTCTTTCCAATGTGAGCTCTTGATGAAAGGGTAATGGGACAAAAATAAGCCTCAAGCAGAGGGTCATAGCACGAGAAAATGGATCTTGAAATGGGTCTGAAGGGGCAAGTGACGAATTCAGGGGGTGGAAGATAACAGTGGGCTTTGGAAAGAGCCAGAAACGTTACTATCTTAAGATACTGCTTATATTAGGGGCGCCTGGGTGGCTCAGTTGATTAAGCATCTGACTCTTGATTTTGGCCCAGGTCATGATCTCACGGTTCATGAGATCAAGCCCAGCATCGGGCTCTGTGCTGACAGAGAGGAGCCTGCTTCAGACTATCTGTCACCCTCTCTGTCTCTCTCTGACCCTCCTCTCCTCTCACTGTCTCTCGCTATCTCTCTCTCTCTCAAAAGCAAATAAACATTTAAAACTAACTAACTAAATAAATACAAATAAATAAATAAAAGATACTGCTTATATCCTACTTATAAAATTGAGCAGGAATATTTTATTCTGCACTTTTTTTCTAACAGGTCGATAAGTAGAAGACTGGAGTTTTAGGTTAACCAGATCATTTGGCCTTCAAGATAGTTCAGAAATGTAAGGCTGTAATTATATATCCCCATCAAGTTATCCATCCATTCGCAAATGTTACTATAGAAAGAGATAGGAAATAAACAAGAAATTAGAACAAATTAATGACAAAAGTGTCAGAGAGTGACTAGTTCTATGAAAAACAATCTGCAGTGTAGTGACATTGAAGAGATCGGTGTATAATTTTTATTATGTAAGTAGAATAGAACTCCAGGAAGGGACAGCTAAATTGGATCATAGGATGATTGTAGGATGCATATTTTCAGAAAGGGAGGTACAGGTCTTAGAGCTGGAATGAGCTTGGTTATAAAGGGAGCAGCAAGGACTGTGGCAGAAAGAGAGGTCAAAGTATTCTTTGAAAACAGCCATGAAAATTGGCAAACTTCTCACAGTGATGTATTTAAAACTCAACCAACCAACTACCACCATCACCAATGGTAACAAGAGCAAAGTAGTCTGAGACTGAAACTAATAAGCCGGACTCAAAAATCATGAAGCACGGAGCCAAAAAGAAAGAAAATAAATAATTATTTGGTGAAGAAGGATTAGAATCCAGTCAACAAAACTGAGTTACAATTTTGATTAAAGAACCACCCTGTCTTTTCTAATTTTCTTGCTAAGAAAGTGTCCATAATATAACATCTTTCTCTCTAAGTTTTCCGTTTAGTTCAAAAATGAGTTTCTTTTTAAGTCTGATTATATAAGGATAAGCTTTCCTGAGTATTTTCATCTTGGAGAAATGCATCAGAACAAGATTTGGGTCTGAACCCGTACATTACGGGATAGGTTGCTTACAATGTTCAGTTTATTTAGAGGTGAGCAGATTCTGGGGGCCTGAATTATTTTGACCATGCTTATAAATCACCTTTTAGCACCTAAGAACGTCAAGCTTGGTTGGGAAGCCAGGAAAGTATACAGTAAGATTAGAAGGATAAACTTAAAGAAAAACATCTCTAGACATCTGCATTCAGATGTGCCCTTTTGACAACCAAGATAAGATTCGCCTACCAGGATGCCGACAAAAGTTTAAATACCCAAGAAGACCTTTTGGTCACTGAAATGGATGGCAGGTTCTTAGCCAAGCCTCTATGTAAATCACTGCACATTTCTTCATTAGATAATTTGTTATATAATTTTCCCAGGCTCATGATATTTTGGTGTACTTATTGAAAGGTGAACAATTCTCTTGATAAAATTAGCACATTTCTTAACTTCCAGGTACTTGCACATGGCTAAGCACATCTATTTTATGTTCAGTGCTTCTGCTAAAAAACAAAAGTAATCCTCCAGACAATCCTGGACTGTGCCATACAATAGTTTTTATCATCAGAAGCACTTTTAAAATTATAAAGTAGTATGCCAATGGGAATTTTGAGTCTTATTACACTGAGCCTCTTATAAATGATTTGCAATCACTAATTCTGGTCACCATGAGATACAGCTGTACTCTGACTCTTCATTACCTCTAATTCTTTGTTATAAAACTTCCAGAATCTCTTGCTTCATTTTCTGTAACTCCTTTGAGGTTTGCCCGTAGATTTTTGTTGTTCTATTCAGATCATTAGTATGACCTACTTGATTCCTCACTTAGAGGCTCCATCCTCAAAAATCAAGCCAAGTCTCCCAAAATATTTGCCTCATCATTTCCTGCTTCTAAAATGTCTATTGAAATCTATGATTATTTTAAATATTCCAGTGTTCTCTCTAGATTATGGAAGAGATTATAAGTTTTTTGTTCATTTATTCTAACATTCTTACCAATTCGTGGATTCGGGAATGTGACAGGCAGAATGGCTTTTTTTTTTATTTTTTATTTTTTTTTAATATATGAAATTTATTGTCAAATTGGTTTCCATACAACACCCAGTGCTCATCCCAAAAGGTGCCCTCCTCAATACCCATCACCCACCCTCCCGTCCCTCCCACCCCCATCAGCCCTCAGTTTGTTCTCAGTTTTTAAGAGTCTCTTATGTTTGGCTCTCTCCCACTCTAACCTCTTTTTGTTTCCTTCCCTTCCCCCATTCTGTTAAGTCAGAATGACTTCTTAAAGATGTCCATTCCCTCAATGTGTCAGGGAAAAAGTCAGATGCAATGAAGATCAGAGATTTCTACCTACGGAGGTTACCCTAGATTATCCAGGTGAGTCCAGTCTAATCACATGAGCCCTTAAAAGTAAATAACTTTCTCTGGGATGTGACAGAGATAAGGATAAGACAGAGAGGTTTGAAGTGTGAAAGGATTTTATGTTGTTTTGCTCATTCTGAGATGCAGCGGTCACATAAAAAGACCAGAGAGAGGCCTCTAGAAGCTAAACACAGGCCCCAGCTGATAACCAGCAAGGAGACTGGGACCTCAGTCCTCAACTGAAAGGTGAACTATTCTTTTGGTAAGTAAGTAAACTTCTTACATTTCTTAACGCTTGGAACTGGATTGTGCCTGGAACCAGAATGAGCTCAGAAGTAGGTTCTCCTTTAGAGCTTCCAGATCAAAGCCCTAGCCCACCAACACCTTGATTTTGGCAGCTAGAGACTCAAGAGTAGAGGCTCCAGTGAGCACACCTAGACTTCTGACCTGTAGAACTGTGAGATCATGAACTGGCATTGTTTAAAGCTGCATGTTTGCGGTCCTTTGTCATGGCAGCAATAGAAAACTTTGTAAATACCCTTGCTTATTATGAAAAAAGATTAATTGGGGAAGAAGAAAATTGAAGCTATTAGCTCTAACTGGAGGCTTTCTGTCACTATGTTCAGAAGAAGAGAAGAAAAAAAAAGTTTAATAAAAATCTGAGTGTTTATTGGAAGTTACTGATACTTAGAGCAAAATGTCAACAGCAATCTTCACTCCTAGAATATCTTTCAAACGTATCTCCATCAAAGAAGGTATTTATCTTACTCTCATTAGGAACAATTATGGCAAGGTCATGTAAACTAAACCCCACCCAACCCAGGTTCAGTTGTTTACAACAAATGAATCATTGCCAATGCCGTTCATAAATTCCAACAGAAAAGGAATGCAAAGTACTCAGCTGGAGAAGAGTTTCTAATTATTTTTTTGGTGAAAAGATAAACAAATCTCCTCTTATTCTAACCCAAACTTTGCTACTATGCTGTGTTGGTGTCTCCCTCAAAGACAGTCAAAGATTTTGAGAAAATACAAGCCAAAAGTTACAGAATTTGATTGAAATTCAGTCAACCAGAAATGAATTAAAATACGAAAAACCCAAATGTCAGCTGAGTAAATGTTTAATTATTTTTAAACATCAAGGCAACATTTAAAAATAACACCAAACAACGGATTTTGTCACTAAATAAAATGATTGTATAAAATACTTCGGTATGTCAATGACTAATATACCACCTTCCTTTATACAAAATTGCCCGTTCTTTTTACATTTCAAAATATTTATTTCAATTAGATAATAACTCCTTTGTTCATGTTTGTCAAGTGGCTTTCTCTGCTCTTGTAATGTCTCTGAATCAAACCATGTTATTCAAAAAGCATTAGTAAATGCTTTATGATCCTTGAGGATATGCAAGTATACAGAACAGTAATATTGTAACAAATCCTATAGGCTCTTTAGATTATTACAAGACAGATCTGTACTGTATGTACCCAAAGAGTGAATAAAGAATTCTGAAGTACAATAAACTGATAAATTGTCACTTCTATATTTATTTTTTTAAATTTTCTGATGTGGTTATAATCTTTGTTTAATTTAAAAAAAAAGGCTCTTCTACACAGGAAAATCAAAAACTCTACCTTGTCTATAATTTTCTTGAACCATTATTTAATTTGTCATTCATTCATTTGTTCTTTCCTCTATTCCGCAACTATTTATTGAGCATCTGTTATTTGATAGGCACTCTTATGAACTGTGTGGATGTAAGTTAAGGAGAAAAAATGACCAAACTACAACTGTCTTCATTAGAGTCCTGTTGTAATTGGCAGAGAAGTATCTGAATATTACAGTGTAGCTCGAGCAAGATTATACACGTATATCTGTACTCGTGTGTATTCAAGTGACTTAATCTAGTTTATTTCAAATTACTACAATTTTATCTACGGATCTTTAAAAAATAAAGTTGCAATCCTACTCTCCTTTCAAAATTATTATTTAAAAAAAAAAAAGCAAACAACTAAACAAGCAAACACATATGAAAACGAGCCCCAAGTATCATAAGAACAACTTGCAAACTGCTCAACCCTGAATGAGCAAATATTATCTTTTCCCAGTTTACAGCTGGAAAACGAGGGACAGGCAAAAGTTAAGTAACTTGCCTGAGGTCACTCCGTGAGCCTCAGTTGAGTCTGGGCTCTCGCTCAGAAGTTCCCGATTCCCTGCGGTTGGGCCACAGGTTCACAGCCCCTGGCTCACAGCAGCTTCCGGAACAGAACACTTTTCCTGTAAGCCCTAGAGAGTCAGGCTGCCACATCAGCCTAAGTGCCTACAGAAACCAGGCTACAAGGAAGGTTCTTATTGCTTTAACCTTTCCGCCCACATGGAGGAAATTCACAGCAAAATGAATCTGGCCAAAAGAAGGGAAGCAAAGAGAGATAACTCTGGAGGAAATATCGTGGCCCAAGATCCGGGGATGAAAATTCGCGGTGCGCAAAGCCTGAGAAAATTAACTTTTTCCGCTGTGGAAGTCGTGACATTACATTCAGCATTCTTGGTGGTTTCTCTGACAAATATTTTTGCCTTTTCATTAATCCCAAATGAAAAAGTACGAACTCCAAGTTAAAATTAGAGCCAGGCCAGCGAATGGCTGTGAGTTTGTAGAGCTAAGAGTTCAGTGTGCTATAGATGTAAACAGTTAAGCCTGGGAGTTTGAAGAGAAATCAACTTGGATTCAGGTACAGCCAAATCAATTCCAAGTCCTTTGGCGTACAAAATACAGGGTTTCCTGCCTTGATGGATTGCACTGCTCTTGGGTGGGCGCAGAGGAGGTGAGAGAAAAACAAAACGAAATGCTTTTGAATTGATTCAAACCACCGGATTGCTAACATTCAACGCATGAAAATAACAATACCGAAAGCATACACTGCAAACAAATAATAAAACATACAACACACACACACACACACACACACACACACACACACACACACACTAACATATTTAAAAAACTCCAACAACGTAAAAATCATATTCAGAGGACTTGATCCGCAGGGACAACAGACTCACCAATGAGGTCACTTGGCTGCTGTGGTGGCACTAAAAGAAATAGAGCAAGCTTTCTTTTCCAGTGAGAAGTGGAATTCTTTGGTTGGCACAAGCTCCCTAGCCACCCCCCCCCCCCCCCAGTTCTAGCGTGCAATTAGCTGTCCAACATAGAGATCCATTTTTTTTCAGTTTATTTATTATTTGCGGGGGGGGGGGGGGCGAGAGAGAGAGTGTGTGCAAGTGGGGGAGGGGCAGAGAGAGACAGAGAGAGAGAGGATCCCAAGCAGGCTGGGCAGTGACAATGCACGGGACAATGCTCACGAACCACGGGATCATGACCTGAGCCAAGGTCGGTTGCTTAACTGACTGAGCCACCCAGGTGCCCCCATAAAGATCTATTTTAGAGATCCTTAACAGATAGATAAATGTTTACATATTTAAATTCAATACAGATGTTTGCTGTGCCCCATACTATTTTAGATACTGAGAAAGTAGCAATGCACAAAAGACAAAGAAAACAGCCCGGCCCTCATGGAGTTTACACACAAATTTCACAGGGAAACAGAGATTAGATAAGATGATACATAGATGTCAATACGATGGTCCTAACTAGAAAGTGAGTCAGGTCAATGACATCTCCAGAGTTTCTATATCAGACAGCCAGGTGACTTGGCAACAGGAAAGGTTGAGCAGGTTATCTTGAAGGTGTCTGTGTGTGTATTGTGACTGCACTCCTCTCCATAAACTAAATCCCGGTTGTGGGTTTAGTTTATTTAGTTGTGGAAAGATGTTGCAGATGGGCGGGGGGGGGCCCCCTGGGGGGCCCAGTCTGTTAAGCGTCTGACCCTTGATTTCAGCTCAGGTCATGATCTCCCGGTTTGTGAGTCTGAGCGCTGTGTTGGGCTCTATGCTGACAGTGTAGAGCCTGCTTAGGATCCTCTGTCTCTCTCTCTTTCTCTGGCCCTGCCCCACTCTTGCTCTCTAAATAGATAGATATAGATAGATAGATAGATAGATATCTTCTATCTGTCCATTTAAGGAAAAAAAAACTTTCAGATGGAGATTATGCGGGTGGAGGGAGTTAAAGACCCCTTCCGTGCCTTATCACTGAATATATCCAGTCATTCCGTTGACTGAGAGCATTTAATATTTTAGATCATAAATTGTCGTATGCCTCAGCTCCTTTTGTCAATTCTACTGACAGAAGGGAAACAAACACATCCTTTGGCCAACTGTGTCACCGGTTCCCTTTCCTTTCATAAAAACAGAAGCATTGTTTTCTAGGAGAGCTAAAATTATATGATTGTAAATCTTGAAGTTATCGTTCATTCGTCTATGTCCTATACACAACCACCAAGTTTGGCTGCTTGCTTTTTATGCCTTCACCACCCATATGACCTTAAGAAAAAAACCATTGCAAATAGCACCTGACCAATCTCTCTGATTCTGGGCCCCCTTTACTACGTATCATCTTGTCTTATCAATCATGCTTACATACTAAGCGTATCACTGAACTTCTCTGCTTAGAAAACTCCAATAGTGATTATCTAAAGCGTTGGGTTTAAATTCTACTGACTGACACCAGTCTACTAAACGCACTTCCCCTTGCACATAATGCACTCACTGCTTCAGCCAAACCTTGCTCATTTTTTCACACCCATCTGGCGGGTGGGTTACTACACTGCTTTCTTCCTCCCATCCCTCCCACTCTTTTGTCATTTCTACCCCCTCCCTTGTTCTCTACCTTGTTTCTTTCCTTCCTTCTCCTTTCGCCCTTCCTTCCTTCCTTCCTTCTTCCTTTCTTCCTTCGTTTTTTTCCTTACCTTTTTCAAAGCCTACCTGAAATACCAAATCACTTTAAAGAAGCTTTATTTCAACTATCCTGATCAAAATAGAGGAAAAAAATTAATACTACTGGCTTTTACCCTTTTTGTTCAGCAAAGATCAAAAAGAGTGATAATACACTTAGTTGCTGCAAGTATGAAAAACAGGCACTTACATAAGTAGATCATGACAGTGTTATTTGGTACAGACGATGTAGAGGGCTTTTGGTAATAGTTATTACAAGTGAAAATGCACTTAGCCTGTGGAAAAGCAATGTCATTTTTTAGAAATTTATCTGACAAATTTGTACTAGTGTGTGTGAGTATAACGTATATAATGGCTATTCATTCACCATAGGAGTTTTGTTTTCTTCCGTTTTTTTTTTTTTAATAGCAAACCTTTAGCAAGTATTCATCAAAATAAGCTGTTTCAATTAAAATTTTTTTAATGTTTTATTTATTCTTGAGAGAGAGAGACAGGGCATGAGCGAGGGAGGGGCAGAGATAGAGTGGGACACAGAATCCGAAGCAGGCTCCAGGCTCTGAGCTGTCAGCACAGAGCCCGGCCCAGGGCTCGAACCCACAAGCGGTGAGATCATGACCTGAACCGAAGTCGGACGCTCAACCGACTGAGCCACCCAGGTGCCCCTAAGCTGTTTCAATTAAATTTCACACATGGGATCTTATCTGAGTAGATGAATACAATGTATTTATTTATTTAAATAATTCAGTAAGATTATATTTTATACAAGATCAAATAAGATTTATCAGTAAAGAAAAAAAAAAGAACAAAAATAAGTTTATGTCTGGAAGTGGAATGATCTTCAAATATATGGATTGCAGAATGAAAAAAAAAAACCAAGGGGCCAAAAATTGTACATAGGTATAATATGTGTAGAAACTTGAGAGATTGAGAAAGTATATTTAAATTTACCTGTATATCCATGGATATATTCTGGATGAGTATAAAAGGGATTGGAAACTCTGCCACTAAAGAAAGGAACTAGGGCAAGATAGGAGGAAACTTTTCCACTAAATGCCCTTTTGAAATGATAAAATTTCAAAATGTGTTTCTGAAAAGAGAAGTTCTTGCTACACACTTCAGCTAAACTAACTACTTTCTCGGTGTCACTGCATGTAGCGTGTTCTTCATCATTTAACGCTAAATGTTGCCTCAGGATGATGGTGACCAAAGAGTAGTTCAGAAACTCCTGGGACTTGGTTCAAATTTCGAGTTACATGTTCTGGTGTCTGGGAAGGTTTTCAAACTCATTTCAATGACTTTTAGCGTGACTTTAGCTCTGACAGGATGTGGCATGCAATACGATGGCACGCTTTCCATGTTTTGTGGACCATTGCATATCCAGGAATCTACTATACGTCAGTGAATATTTCTTAATGTCGGTATTTTTATTTTTAACAATTACTGAATCCTGGAGACACACAGTACCTATGAAAATTTCAAAAACCCATTACGATTGTACTTTCCGAAAGAAAATAAAAGTAAACATGAAAAAAAAAATGGTGATACAGCATTCATTATGGAATCCATTATGGTTGTAAAAGTCAACATGTATATTTTTGTCAATTACAAATTTCATAGACAATTAAACATTATTCCAGAAATGAAGAGAAAAACTTGTTAGTGGAACAATCTTTTCATTTTTTTAAAAATACCCGTAACAAAAAGAAAGTCTTTATTGGATGAAAATTTTGTGTAACTGATTTATAAATCATCGTATATTCTAAGCATGTACTTTTGTTTCAAGAGGATGTTTTTAGATATTCCATTTGGGGGGCGCCTGGGTGGCGCAGTCGGTTGCGCGTCCGACTTCAGCCAGGTCACGATCTCGCGGTCCGTGAGTTCGAGCCCCGCGTCGGGCTCTGGGCTGACGGCTCAGAGCCTGGAGCCTGTTTCCGATTCTGTGTCTCCCTCTCTCTCTGCCCCTCCCCCGTTCGTGCTCTGTCTCTCTCTGTCCCAAAAATAAATAAACGTTGAAAAAAAAAATATTCCATTTGGATTGAAGGATTTAACCTAAATTTTCAATACTTCCCGGAAACTTCTCAGCGGATTTTCTTTACTTGGCATTATACAAACGCTGGCAATATTTACTGAATGGGAACCAAACCACAATGTTCTACAGCCAATTTCAAAAAAATGTAACTCACAGAAGCTTCAACATGGCACAGTTTTTTTGTGACTTCTTTTGAATCAGTTATGCTTTTGTTCTTCTGTCTTTTTGCAGTAACTGTGCATGCAAATATTTATGCATGCAGCAAAGCGAGAAACAACATTTTATTTTACATGGGAACAGATAGACTCCTTTATATTTAGGAACAAATACTTAGGAGTCATTTGCTTTTCTGTTTCATCAAAATGAAAATGAAAACATACTAAACAATATCTTGATTTTAATACAGGATATGCCTTCATAATGTTCTGCCATAAATTACTTATATTTTAAAAACAAATCTTTCTGATACTATGGTGATTTTATCATTAATTGCTTTCCCCTTTGATTGCTAGCAACTGTTTAGAATAATTTTAAAGATGTATAAAGAAATATGTTGACCTTATATTTACTGTGACTCGCTTTTCTAGCCATGTTGAGAAACATCGATTTAATTTTTCTGATTTGAGTCGAGTTCACACATGGTGTTACAATAGTCTCAGATATATAACATAACGATTCAACTTCTCTTTCCACAAGTATAGCGACCATCTGTCACCATGGCAACGCTATTGCAGTATCATTGACTGTATTCCCTACATTGTGCCTTTTAGTTCCTTGACTTATTTATTCCATAACTGGAACCCTATATCTCCCACGCCTCCAACCCTTTCCTTCTAACAACCCACGCCCCAACCCTTTCTTTCTAACAACCATCAGTGTGTTCTCTGTGGAGGAATATGGATTGCCCTAAAGCTAATTCTTTCATCTCACTTCTTAATCCTAATAATGTTGATGTCTAAAGGAGAGTTTCACAATTTTAAAAAATGGATACATTCAACAACACTATTGATTTTAAAGTCATACAATAGGTAAAAACATGTGATATTTCAGAAGTATTGTGACATTTGAGAATTGTTTGCAGGAAGTGCAGAGTGTAATTATAGGATGATCTGTGTTCATGTACCATGACCAAATTCCAGGCAGCAATTGAAGTCATGTTTGCAGGAATTGGGATCATTCTCCATAAGTGTTGGAATGATCCTTCATTAGCCTGTTTTTTAACCTTCTTGAAAAACTGTTCAGGAGTGGTAACTCCTGCAGATGTAGAACCTGCTGGATGTATTTACTTTACTTTAAACATTCCTATTGAAATTGGCTCCCTTGGCTTTGATGGTAGAAGTGTCAGCAGAAGATTTATCTATCACTGTCATGCTCTCATCTAGCTTTTGGAATCAACTCCACCTTCATTGCCAGAGCTTCACTTCTCTTTAGAGTTTCTCTTCTTTCCAACAGACTCAAATTTGACTGTTTGAATCTGCCACTGGGGAGACCCAACTCCTGCCTTGTACCTTAATTACTCTGCTTCATAGCCATGGTCCCTGGAGCTCCAAAGCCCAGTTCACTCATGCTGAATCTCCTCTGCTCATACTGTTAAGTTGACAGATACCATTACCACTATATCTAACTCTTCTCTATGGGAAATAAGTATTTATTTTGCCGGCTTTATTGAGATACAATTGGCATATAACAGTGCGGAAGTTTGAGGTGTGCAATATGTTGGTTTACTACATTTACATATTGAAAAGTTTTAGCTGACATCTCTATCATGTCACATAATTTTGGTCTCATTTTTGTAGTCAAAACATTTAAGATCTGCTCTCTTAGCAACTTTCAAGTGTATAACACAACACTGTAACTGTAATCACCAGGCTGCCCATTAGATCTCCAGACCTTATTTGTCTTATAACTGAAAGTCTGTACCCTTTGACTAACATCTCCCCATTTCCCCATCCCACAGCCCCTGGTAACCATCATTCCACTGTCTTAGTTTGGTTTTTTTAAGGTTCCACTTATAAGTGATATCATACAGTATTTGTCTTTCTCTGTCTACTTCACTTAGCGTGATGTCCTCAAGGTCCATCCATGTTGTCACAAATGGCAAAATTTTCTTCTTTCTCATGGCTGAGTAATGTTCCATTGCATATATACCTCCATCCATTGACAGATACTTAGATTGCTGTCATATCTTGGCTGTTGTGAATAATGTTGCAATAAACATGGGGATGTAGATATCTCTTCAAGATCCCATCTTAATTTCCTTTGGGTATAAACTCAGAACAAGGATTGTTGAATTCTATGGCAGTTCCATTTTTAACTGTTTGAGAAACTTTCGTACTGTTTCCTATAGTGATTATGTGTCAGTTTACATTCCCACAGAGTAAAATAATTCCCTTTTCCTTCAGATTCTCGCTAATATATATCTCTTGTCTTTGTGATGATAACAATTCTAGTGAGTGTGAAATGATACCTCACTGTGCCTTTAATTTGCATGCCTCTGATGGTTAGTAATATTGAGCATCTTTCCATGTACCTGCTGGCCATTTATATGTCTTTTTGAAAAAAAAAAAACAAACAGCCTATTCATTTCTCCTATTTTTATAGATTTATTTATACATTGTTTTTGCTCTTGAATTGTGTGAGTTTATATATGTTTTTATATTATCCCCTTATCAGATATATGATTTTCAAATATTTTCCCATTCCATCGGCTGTCTTTTCATTTCATTGATTGTCTCTTTTGTTGTACAAAAGCTTTTTGTTGAAAGCCATCCTACTCAGTTTTTGCTTTTATTGCAAGCCTTTTAGTGTCATTTTCAAAAAAATGCCTCGCCAAGACCAATGTCAAGAAGGTTTTCCTTTATGTTTTATTATAGGAGTATTATAGTTTCAGTTCTTATGAACTTAAAACCTTCACTTCAGGTGTTCAATCCATTTCAAGTTAATTTTTGTAAGTGGCATAAAATAGGAGATGAATTCCATTTTTCTGCATGAGGCGATCCAGTTTTCCCAACACCTTTTATTGAAGATATTATGTTTTTCCATTGAGTATTCTTGACTCCCTTGTAAAATGTTAGTTGATTGTGCACGTGAGGGTTTACTTTCGGGCTCACAATTCTGTTGCAGTGGCCTAGGTTTCTATTTTTATACCAATACCATTCTGTTTTGATTGCTACGGTTTTATAGTATAGTTTGAAATCAGGAAGTGTGATGCCACCAGCTTTATTCTTCTTTCTCAGGATTATGTTGGCTAATTTGGGTCTTTTTGGGTTCCACACAAATTAACAATTTTTCTTCCTATTGAAAACAGCCATTGGAATTTTGATAGGGGTTATATTGAATCTATAGATGGCTTTGGGTAATAGGGCCATTTTAACAACATTTATTCTTCTAATATATGAACACAGGCTATCTTTCCATTTGTTTGTGTCTTCCTCAATTTCTTTTGTCAAAGTCTTGTGGTTTCAATGTAAACTCCTCCTCTTCCCCTTCCTCCCCTTCCTCCTTCTTCTCCTCCTCCTTCTCCTCCTTCTCCTCCTTCTCCTCTTCCTCCTCCTCTTCCCATGTTTCATTGTTAGTATTCAGAAATGCAACTCATTTCTGTAGGTTGATTTTGTAGCCTGAATATCTGCTGAATTCATTTATTTGTTCTAACAGAGTTTTGATGGAATTTTTAAAATTTTATATATATAAGGCTTAACAATGCCTTTTTATTGTTTTAGACTTCTCTTATTCCTTTCTATCTCTCTTGTTTCCTTCTTTTGTGAGTTGGGGAGTTTCTGTAGCGGCATGATTTGATTCTCTTTTCTCTATCATTTATAAATCCTCTGTAGGCTTTTGCTTGGCGGTTACCATGAGGTATATATAAAACATCTTACAGATAGAATAGTCTATTTTACACTGATAACAACTTAGCTTCAATCACCTATAAAAACGTTTTACTGCTCCTGCTATTTTTATATTTTTGATGCACCATTTATTCTTTTTGTATTGTGTATTTATTAACAAATTATAGTAGCTGTAGTTATTTGTAATTCTCCCGTTGTTTAGCCGTCATACTGGAGTTAAGTGGTTAACACGCCACAATATTAGAGTATTAGGATATTCTGATGATTACATACTTATCTTTACCAGTTTGTTGTATATCATTGTATGTTTTCATGTTACTAATTGGTATCTTTTTATTTCAGCTTGAATGACTCCTTTTAGCATTTTTTATAAGATGGGACTAGTGGTGATAAACTCACTCAGGTTTTGTTTTACTGGGAAATTCTGCTCATTTCTGAAGGACAGATTTTCCAGGTAAACTCTTCTCAGTAGGCATTTTCCTTCAGCACATTGAATATACCATCCCACTCTCTCCTAATCAGTTAAGTTTTCTACTGAGAAACTAGTTCATGGTATCCCATGAACTAAATTAACTAGCTTTCTGAGCTATAAACTCTGCCCATTGAGCTTTCTTCTTTTTTCATAAGAAACAACCTGTGTTGGCACTTCAGCAGCTTTCTTATCCTGCTTCATTTTCAAGAGGTACAGATGCCCAAAGACCTATTTGTAATTTGAGCAAATGCAAGCTGGTGTCCATTTTCTGATAAATTTACCTAAAGCCTCTGCAGGACTCTCAACACTGGATTATACTCTATCCGTTTGAAAAATAAAGAAAGTCATATCTATATTTGTTTTTTAAAAAGGTACGTACTCACTACTTTGGGGACAATGTTGGGCTGCTGTGGGACCATGTCCTTAATAGTACTGGATCTCATTTTTCTAGTTGGGAAGGTCTACTACACCAAAAATACTACTGGGACCTTGTTTTAGTTCAAGCTACTATAACAAAGCACCATAGGCTGAATGGTGTATAAACAACAGACATTTATTTATCATAGTTTTGAGGCTGGGAAGGCCAAGATTAAGGTACCAACAGTCCCATGGTGTGGTGATAGCCTGCTACATGGTTCATGGACAGCCATCTTCTCACTGTGTCCTCACAAGTCAGAAGGAGTGAAGTGACTCTCTGTAGGGTCTCTTTTATAAGGGCATCAATCCCATTGATGAAGGATCCACCTTCATGATCTAATCACCTCACAAATATCCCACTTCCAAATGCCATCACATTGGGGATTAAATCTTAACATATGAATTTTGGGGGGGACACAGTCATTCAGTCTATGGCAGACCTTAAAAAGATTCTCATAGCCATATTTGAATGATCTTTGGCTCCAAATCTCATTTTATTTTGAGATTTTTTTTAATCCACTTTTGAGATTAGGGATAAAGACAATTTTTAGTCCAATTTGTCTTGATCCCTGCGCATTCCCTCTAAATTCTGATCACAATATAGTTCTTTTAGCTCATCTCTCCCTCTTTGTATCTTATCAAAGGAAACAAAAGAAGTCTAATAACACTTTCAGAATTCTACATGGAAATGATTTTGTCAAAGTTCACAAGATAATTTTGCTAGTTTTTTTGGGTATCATATTCTCCTATACTAGTTTTTTTTTTCCATTTTATTAGCTTCCACTAATAATTATTTTCTGCCATTTCTCAGAACTCAACCAATAACTAACCAATCAGTAGGGGCAAAACTGCTTAGATAATATCAGCTCTCTGCAGACATGTGAATGAGCCTGGCCAAGGACATCAGAGAAACTATATAGCTGTAGCCCAAATTACAGACACACAGATTTGTGACCTAAAATATTGTTGTTTTAAGCATTAAGTTTTGTGGTGTTTTGTCACATCCCAATAGACAATAAAAGCATTATCCTAAGTAAACTATTCTTACTGTTTCTCAATCCAAACTTTCTAGCATGTATTGTACATTACATATTTTTTTTTAATTTTTTTTTCAACGTTTATTTATTTTTGGGACAGAGAGAGACAGAGCATGAACGGGGGAGGGGCAGAGAGAGAGGGAGACTCAGAATCGGAAACAGGCTCCAGGCCCTGAGCCATCAGCCCAGAGCCTGACGCGGGGCTCGAACTCACGGACCGCAAGATCGTGACCTGGCTGAAGTCGGACGCTTAACCGACTGCGCCACCCAGGCGCCCCTGTACATTACTTATTAATTATACTTATACTTTCCCTTCTGTGGCATGACATAGTCTCTGAAATTATGGTGATTAATGAGTGAAGTATGAAAGGGAAAATGGTGAAATATGATAGACACTTAACAAATATTAATCTCCTCTATTTGTGCAGTTTTCTTTAAATTTTGTGCAGTTTTCTTTAATTTTTTTATATTCTGTAGTGGTTTTTTTAAAATTTTATCTTAATACATATTAATCTTGTGGGATTTATTTATTTATTTATTTATTTATTCATTTGTTTATTTATAAATGTTTTTATTTTTATCTTTGAGAGAGAGCACGTGCAAGCAGGGGAGAAGAACAGAGGAAGAGACAGAGAGCATCCCAAGCAGGCTCCACACTTGATACAAAGCCTGACACAGGGCACGATTCCACAATCCTGGGATCATGACCTGAGCCAAAATCAAGAGCTGGATGCTCAACCGACTGAGCTACCCAGGTGCCCCACGGTTTTATTTATTTTTATTTATTTTTGTATTCTGCAGCTTTAAAAAAATTTTATTTTAATTCTAGTGTCATTAACAGACAGTGTTATATTCTAGTAGTTTTAAATTAATATTTAACGGTATTTCCAAACTGTCTGGGGCACCTGGGTGGCGCAGTCGGTTAAAGCGTCCGACTTCAGCCAGGTCACGATCTCGCGGTCCGTGAGTTCAAGCCCCGCGTCGGGCTCTGGGCTGATGGCTCAGAGCCTGGAGCCTGTATCCGATTCTGTGTCTCCCTCTCTCTCTGCCCCTCCCCCGTTCATGCTCTGTCTCTCTCTGTCCCAGAAAAAATAAATAAACGTTGAAAAAAAAATTTTAAAAAAAATTAATATTTAACGGTAGATTGGGAAAAGTGGCTGCAAAATTTTTTATCTCTTGTATGCACACCCCTTAACAATAGGAGTTTGCTTCCCCTCCCATCTAAAGATAAGGTTGTTTGTTCATTCTCTTGAACTTGGTCAGACCTTTTGACTAATGTGTGCGGCAGAAGTCATGTTGTAGGATTTCAATGACAAGCATCAAGGAACCTTGTAATTAACATTCTCACAGTCTTGGAAACCAGTCACCAGTCCAAGCTAGCCTTGAGAAAGAGCTAGAGTGGTTTTGCTGACAGCTTGAGGCCATTTCCAGAGATATAAGTGAGGCCACCCTAGACCCACCAGCCCCTAACTAGACTGCCCCTTAACCACAAATGCATGAGTGATCCCAGTTGACACTGTATGATACAGAGATGAGATGCCTCAGCGGAGCCCGGCCCAAATTACAGACCAAAGAATCATCAACACACACACTTTTTTTTTTAAACCATTAACTTTAAAAGTATTTTTCTACACACCAAAAGCTAGCTGAAATACATTTATAATACACAGTTATTAAAATACACCGTATTTTGAATTTTAAAGTTTGCCAAGCATAGTTTCTTTATATTGAAAAAGGGGACCACATCCACTTTACTCTTTGAAAAGAGCTATTATAAAGATGCAAAATGATAATGGATGGAAAAGTACTTTGCAGACCACAAGTATATTCAACTATCTACCAACCTGTTGTTTAACTACAGGATTCAATGGAGTAAGTTAATGCTACCTCTTTCTTCCCCTCTCCAAATCAGAATCCATGGCATAATGGGTTTCAGATAGTGTTGTTCAAGAAAAAGGTTTACTAGTGACGGAAGCTGGATTGGAGATGTGAATTAAATACCTGACGAAGTGCTTAAACTTCCCACTATAGCCCACAGTCTCTGCCCCAGTCACAGGCAAAACGAAGGCACTGTGAGTCTCGACCACAGGGACGGAACGCTCCTCACCAAGATTAACGTAAGACAAGACAGCTAGTGTGGATCTGTGTCCCTGAGATAGGCCGGTTTTGAAAAAATGAGAGGGAAGAGGGTTGGTCCAGGTAAGCTCAGTTTCTCCCCCCCCCCCCCCCGCCAACTTAGGGGGTCTTGCTTTTGGTTTTGTTTTTTGGTTCTTTGGGGTTTTTTTTCCCCCGTGGAGGGAAATGAGTGACAAGTTGAGAATCTGGGAATATTATTCAAGATGAAGTTCCTTCCATCTGTAAACATGAGGCTCTGAACATGAAGATGCCCAGTTTAAAATACGCATAATATGTGGATATCTTAAATATAATTAGGCTAAAGGATATGAATTCACAAGATAAAAAAAATGTTAACAATAACAATAAATTTTAGCTTCGCGCAAGTATTAGTATTAGTATTCACTAACTACAGCAACTGTCAACTTCCGTGCATGTCTGTATCCTGGCTTCAGTAAGGGAGATGCAATCCCCTGAGTTTCCAGGCCGAGTAACAAGCCCAGTCCAACACCAGGGCATCAATCAGTTCTAAGTCCCCAGGCCCGTGGAGTCAATGTTACTCCCCGATGGGAGAATGCATGTTAAGTGGTCCAAATACCACACGTCTACTGAGACATCTTCCATAAGAAATCAAGTAGAAGCAAATATAGTCAAAATGAGGACTGCAAATCTCATCTATATGGGAAAATATACTTTATAAAATCATACAAAAGACATTACTAACCCTTTAATTTAGACTGACCCAGCAGAGGTACAGATGTATTTATTTTTAGTATTTTAAATCATAAAACAATGGAACTCTTTATGCTCTGATATTAAAATACATATTTCTAGGGGCACCTGGGTGGCTCAGTCGGTTGGGCATCCCACCTCGTCTCAGGTCTGATCTCTCGGCTTGTGAGTTCGAGTCCCAACTCGGACTCTGTGCTGACGGCTCAGAGCCTGGAACCTGCTTCAGATTCTGTGTCTCCCTCTCTCTGCCCCTTCCCCAGCTCACATTCTGTCTGTCTGTATTTCTCTCTCAAAAATAAATAAACATTAAAAAAATTAAAATACATATTTCTAGAGCATATTTTTTCAAGAAAACTTAAAGAAAATGGTATGTGTATATATGTATACATATGTGTGTGTATCTACATCTATATATACATAATGCAAACAGCTATAATCATATAATGTTTCATAACCATTTTATATTGAATTTTTAAGAACCTCAAACCTAAACGCATTTATATAGCTTAAATGTTTTCAAGAAAACTTAAAGAAAATGGTGTATATATGTATACATATATATGTGTGTGTCTACATCTATATAACATAATGTAAACAGCTCTAATCATATAATGTCTCATAACAATTTTATATTGAATTTTTAAGAACCTTAAACCTAAACGCATTTATATAGCTTAAATGTTGTTCTAGTTTTTACAATATATACATATTTAGAAATATGTGTATATGTACTTATATACATATGTGTGGCATCTAAGTTATATTTTAAAAGACAGTCTATGAAAAGCTGAGTAAACAAGATAAAGAAGGATGAATAAGTATCCCACAAAACTGAGTTCACTGGAAACGTTATTTTCCCAAAGCTTCTATGCTGCCTCGCTCTGAAAATGTATCATTAAAGATGTGTCACAAAGTTTCACTGATGAGTGAGTCACAATTATATACTTAAAAGAGAGGTAGTCTCACTGAATGCATTCTAACCCCACCTCTACGTTTCACATGAAATAATAATGTATAAAACACCTTATAACTAATAGTTCTTTGATATAAATGACTCATAACTAACAGTGCTAAGTAAAATACCACTTACAAGTCAAGCAGTGTGAATCAGAAGGTGAAACTTTCATATATGACATTTCCTCTATAAACTAAGAATAGTATGGTCAGGCAGAGAACAGGTCATAATTCCCTAATGGATGTTGTAAACTTTTAGAGGAATTCTGTGTGATTCATATCAGAAATATTTAGTTTCATTTCATTAAAAATACATGTATAGGATTTTAAGGTGTTACTAGAAATATATATGTACATTTTCACTAAAATAGATGTAACTTATCAACTGGAATTTTTATCTCAATAATTTAAGTGCTCCAATAAGTCATTTGGATGAAGTCAATTAAAACTCCAAATTAATTCTAGGGGGAAAAAGTAGAATAGATAGAAACAGAATTTGGGGCACCTGGGTGGCTCAGTCGGTTAAGCATCTCACTTTGGCTCAGGTCATGATCCCACGGTTCACCAGTTCAGGCCCCGCATTGGGCTCTGTGCTGACAGCTCAGAGCCTGGAGTATGCTTCAGATTCTGTGCCTCCCTCTCTTTCTGCCCTTCCCTCACTTGTGCTCTATCTCCGCCTCTGTCTCTCTCTCTCTCAAAAATAAATTAAAAAAAAAAAAATAAGGAAAAGAAGAAACAGAATTCTACAAGGAATAACACGTGATTTGTTTCAGTTGATTGTAGTTAATTAGCACGTAGTTGCATTAGAACATATTCGCTTAAGAAAATATAGCTTCTCAAAGGATAATGAAGAAATGTTTGCCTTACAAGTAGTGATAGAGAATACAGAATAGAGAAAACTACCACTCTAAGGGGGCGTCTTTGGCTACGAGGTTAAATTTTTACCATTTATTTTTAGGTCTAAGCCCTATTTTCACGAATTTCGTGTCTCAGGAAATAGCTTTGCTTTAAATTCCAAGGCGAAAACTGATGTTGTAAGCCACAACTTCCCTCCAGGTTTGTTTCCCCTACTTCTGTGGTTACCTCGGTGGTTCTTATACTCATGCCCTTAGAAGATGAGATACTCTTTCACATTCACACCTGGGTTCATCCACCTTTTGCTTTATGCAGTTCTGCTGTTTACCTAACTTAGGTAATTTTAAGTCCTTTTCTTCCCTGTGATTCACTTCAAACAATAAACTGGCTCCAAACTTTTCCACCAAAAAATAACAACCTAATAAATAAGTTTTCCATTAACCTACACTCTACTTCATATCATAGTCTTTCCTTTCCCATTTTTTCCCTTGACAGTTCTATTTCTTGGAGGAATCCAGAACTACACAGACTTACCCAGTTGGTCTCTGGCAGCATTGACTTCGACTATGTAAGACCTCAACGTACAACAGCCACCTTAGGCTGCGGAGTTCATCCCATGGCCATGAGCATGTGTTAAATGTGGTGTGGACAGACTGGCTCTCCAACCAGAGGGAAGATGGGAGATCAGAGTAAAGCAAGCTAATCCTGATTGAGAACTTGCCTAATAACGCCATCTGGAGAAAAATGACTGAGTTATGAAAAGCCAAAGATGTGCCATTATTGGAGCACCTTTCAGGAGGTGGACTGATCAGAAAAGAGGAAACATGCCCCCCACACACCCAACACTGTGCTCAAATTTTTGTTCTTATAAACCATTTAGCTTGCCTGTTTAAACTATGGTCAATCAGGATTGTAGCTCTTGGGAAGAGGTTATATGTCCACACTAGCAGACAATTCTTTCTGGATTTCTCACACTGGGTCTTCTAAGCAAGGGGAACTGAGAAACTTTGTTCAGGGATGACTGAATAATGCATGGAAGATGAGACTATCTTCCTCCCTGGAGATATTTCAAATAATAAATTCCCCCATACTCTTCCTGGAATAGAGTTCCTTATTTTCAAGGAAAATGAGTAATCTCTTTCTGGAGGAGATTGACCAGTAGCTGTGATTAAAGATCAAATTCTCCTAATTTGAGGCTTCCAATGCTGTAGTACAACCCACTGCGTGCACAGGTGAACACACAGCCTTCATGTGTGTAGTGCTGGGGGGGATTCAGATGTTAGTAACTGAAGCAAGATGCTCTATTGGTCGTTACGTCTGCTGTAATAAACCACCTGTGTGCCTGGCCCAGGGCTCCGGTGTCATGTACGTATGTGAACTTGTACACATAAGTAAGCTAACTTACTAACTTGCAATCAGGAGAATAGCTGAGACCATTCACAGCTTCTGACATAACAGATCATCCGAGGGCCACGGTTTCCTCTTTCATGAGGTTATGTCATCAATACTAGCTATGAATGTCGTCCCTTCGCATCTTCTCATGGAAAGTAGTGGGAAATGTAGGACTTGCTGTCTGGTAATAAAATTGTTTGGTTTTATATTTTTCAGCAAACCTCTTGGTCACCAGGGAGGTTAAAAAAATGCATATATTATAGAAAGTTGAATATTGAATCTTTATTTTTTAAGAAATTTGATGATGAATGTTGATGTTACATAAATGCTGTAAACACTGATTTCCCCTTTGTGAGCCATAGTGATTTCAGCTGCCACAGAGAAAGTGAAAGACCCAACTCTGAGCAAGAACCATCAGCAACTACTGCAAAAGTTATTATATTACGAAGTTTGCGCCTCAGAGGATAATTTAAAACATGCAGCCACAGGCCTGTTTCCTTATTGCTCTTTAATTTTTTTTTTAAGTTTATTTATTTTGAGAGAGAAAGAGAGGGGCGGGGTGGGGGGGTGAGAGCAGAGAGAGAGGGAGAGGGAAAATCCCAAGCAGGTTCTTCATTACCAATGCAGAGCCCAACACAGGGCTGGAACTAACCAACTGTGAGATATTTCCTGAGCTGAAGCCAAGAGTCAGACACTCAACTGACTGAGCCACCCAGGCTCCCCTCCCTATTACTCTTTAAATAGTGGACTTTCACTTGGATTACATGACTCTTATAAATCACATCTGCTCACTTTCAACTTCATATTTCCTTTTGGGTGCACAAAAAGGCAAGGAGGGCAAAACCAAATATTAACAGTTGGTGCTTTTCACAGGGGAAGATTTTCATGGGTCCAATTTGTATCTATGGTATCTGATGCTTCAGAGAATCAGATCAGTAGATTCTAATAATGATATATTGTTTCAGCAAATCATGGAATCAAAGAAAAATGTTTGAAGATTCACTCTGTTGAAGATGAAACAAAAGACATTGTTATGGATGTGATTATAAATTTATAAATTATAAATTACACATTTAAAAATTTAATATTGATGGTGATTTTGCAGTGATAACACAAATTTTGAAGACAGTATCATGGTAAAAACAATAGTCTAAAATAACAGGAGAAATTTACTTGAAATTGGCTATGTGTACACATCATCCATAGTCATACTGTAATAAGTTATGAAATTATACTAACTGAAACTGAAGTTGAACTTTTCTTTGGCCTAGTCAAATTTTATAATTTTTATACAAAATTTCTGTAGATTTATATATACTCAGTATAACTGAATCATAAAATTTTTTGAAAATATTGATGTTGAAAGCAAAGAAACACTTTAATATAAAAGTGTGCACTTTCTGCCATCATCAAATTAATCAGATATGAACTGAAATCAGTTATGTATTCTTATAAAAAAGCCCTCTCAATTCTAGTTAAATTATGTTCCACATCAATTGGAAATCTTTAATCAAAATAGTCATTGAAGGAAGAACCCAAATACTTCAACTTCTAGCAAATTGAAGTTATTATTATTTTTCAAAAGCTAGCAAGCAAGAAAACATTGAAATTCACGTCTAAAATCACAAGGGAAGAATTGAATAAAATAAATGATGAAGTTTCAAAGTGCACAGGAAAAAAGAATTGAAAATTATATTTGTTACTTAGGATGGATTTTATCCTCTGTTATTTCACTTTGTATAAACGACTCATAGAAAGAACTTTTGATAAACTTCTTATTTTTAATTAAATACATATATATTCTATACAGTGAGATCAAGAAGTTCTGTGATTTTTTAGCATCTAATAAGGACAACTTATATGATATTTAAAAAATGTATATTCTTTGGACAGGACTTAAAGCAGGAAAAATATGACCTGTCTTTGAGCTAAAAACATCACAATATGAAAAAAATAATGGAATTGAGAATTTTCTTAACACCCTTTTCCTAGAGAGTATTTTCTCAATTACAAATGTTATTTTCTACAGAGAAAAGTCATTTTTACCCATAAAATAAAACTGTGATGACAATTGTAGATAATTTTTTTATAATCTTAATAG
This sequence comes from Herpailurus yagouaroundi, assembly GCF_014898765.1. Lineage (NCBI taxonomy): Eukaryota > Metazoa > Chordata > Mammalia > Carnivora > Felidae > Herpailurus > Herpailurus yagouaroundi. The sequence continues at coordinate 17,367,710 of NW_024412403.1, forward strand.
CATAAATCAAATTCGGGGAAAAATATCAGTGACCTTGCATTTGAAGACTGATCTAAGTTAGATATAGCTAAGAACATAAATATGTACCAATAATAATTATTCTGCCTGAATTATTATTCTGCTTAAATTTACTATTTTATTTTTAAATATTTAAATTAAAAACACTTCATTTTTAAATATGTCAATGTTTGTAGATACATGTTGTTTTTCTTTTAGAAAATAGTTTTTGAGGGGCGCCTGGGTGGCGCAGTCGGTTGAGCGTCCGACTTCAGCCAGGTCAAGATCTCGCGGTCCGTGAGTTCGAGCCCCGCTTCGGGCTCTGGGCTGATGGCTCAGAGCCTGGAGCCTGTTTCCGATTCTGTGTCTCCCTCTCTCTCTGCCCTTCGCCCGTTCATGCTCTGTCTCTCTCTGTCCCAAAAATAAATAAACGTTGAAAAAAAAAATTAAAAAAAAAAAAAAAAGAAAATAGTTTTTGATTGTAATTTTTAAAATAAAATCATTTTACAAGTTCATTAATATAAAAATCAACTTTCTGGCGAACAAAATTTCTAAAACTTAATATTATTATTTTCAGTGTTGCCATTTAGTCTCACAAGTGTCTCACTATGGATGATAAATTCTACCATCACCAAAGCTCTGTCCAAGTAACATAGCATTTATGTGTTCTTGGGAGTTTAAATTTCATTTCAATCTCCAAAGAGTAGTTTCTTCTGCCTCTCTTCTTTTTTTTTTTAATTTTTTTTTTAATGTTTATTTATTTTTGAGACAGAGAGAGACAGAGCATGAATGGGGGAGGGGCAGAGAGAGAGGGAGACACAGAATCTGAAACGGGCTCCGGGCTCTGAGCTGTCAGCACAGAGCCCGACGCGGGGCTTGAACTCACGGAACGCGAGATCATGACCTGAGCCGAAGTCGGCCACTCAACCGACTGAGCCACCCAGGCGCCCCAACTTCTGCCTCTCTTCTTATGGAACTGGTTGAACGTAATAAACATACATTCTAGGGAAAAAAGAAAGCTCCCTTACGCAGAAGGTTCTCCTGCCAAAATTACCTTCCTGAAAATGGGTTACATTTTGATAGGACTTGCATTTAAAGACCTTCACCACTAATTCCCCGTTCCTTCCCTAACATGCAGAAAAAGACCGTCAAGCACATGCATGCATGAACACACACAGACCCTCTCTCTCTGGTCTTATCTCTACCCCTTCCTCTGCCCTTACGCTACCTTTATGTCTACATCTATCTCTACCTGTACCTCTATTTCTATGTCTATCACCATCTCTATTTCCTTATGGCCTTCCTAGACGGTACTATTTCATGATTCCAGGATTTTAAATATTTTGTTCTTTTGTTTCAACCTCTCTTTCTTCCTTTCTCCACCTAGCAGCCTCCTATTTATTTTTCTTCTCAGATCCATACCATCTGTCAACACGATACACTTATTTTTACCTCTCTTTTGTCTTTCCTATGCCATGAGCTGCCTGTGGCCAAAGCTAAGGACTATATTTATGGACTAGGTGGATTTCATATGCAAGACAATTGAAATGCATGCGGTGACTTTCAAAATGTTTAGTGCAGTTAGATCCAGGTAAGGGTTATTTCCTTAAGACAATTGTCACTAATGCTGTTTTTATTTTTACATTTCAAATTACAGTAAAATCTACAAATTATATGTTCATCTAGATGTAAAATGAACTTGTTCATATGAGTCTGAAATTAATTTTTGGATAAAAATTTGGGGAATTCTGGTTTGATAGATAGATTTACAATTGCCAGTATTCAATCTTATTTTTTTCTTAAAAATATATGATCAAGATATGAATTGTGGCCAAAAGATTATTTAAAGAGTATTTGTTTACATCCTACATCTTAGTCTTCTTATGTTAAAATATGATTATAATTATATCTATTCTATTATCTTTTCTTCAGATGAATGTTTTTATAGTCAATATCACATTCCTTTAGATGGTAGGTAAGTTTCACTGACTCTCTCAGTGTGGAAATCGTGAGACATAAAATTTAAAATGCTTAGCTTTATGTTAATGATTCAACAGAGTATTCACTGGGGCAAAACCACTTTAAAAATCATTCCTGAAGAATTATTTCATCTTTGAAATAATGATCCATGACTGAAGACATCCCATGATTCTAGGAGGGTGAGGTGGAAAGAAAGTGTGATAGGAATGGCTTGGAGAGAAAGGATTCTCCAAGCAGAAGAGAATTATGGTCATATTACCAAAGAGCTGTTTGGTTGGTGAGGGTTCCTGTTTTTATTGTCATTTGTTTGTTTCAGGCATTAAAACACTGCAGTTCTATTCAATCCTTGGTAAACACACACACACACACACACACACACACACACACACACGAGATTCAAAATAGTCAAATTTCTGTGGTCAGAAAATTTTACGAAAGCAAGGTATACCCATTCTGCAGAAGTTGGAATTTGCTTTTAAAGCCAAGTAAAAATTGTGCCAAAACATTTGATAGTATTCTCTTGCAAAGTGCATTAGCATTTCAGTTGGTTTAGAATGGGCCTGAATGATCCCTTTGTGCGGGGGTGCCTGTCTGCAAATAGATTTCTATATAAGAATAAAAGAACACATAATTATGAAAATAACCTATTTCAAAATGTACCATTTTCATGAAATAGCCCTTAGGCAGGATCAGGAAATATATAATAATAGTTACAAGGAATATAAGAAGACTTTTGTTATAAGAAATAATTCTACATTAAAGGCTTTAGGGAAATTTTGAATTAAAGATCTGTAGGTGTTCATCAGTCGCTTACCTCATTTTCTTTATAACTGTGGGATGGCAAAAACAACTGAAAAATACACAACCCTGAAGAACTGTTTGATGAGAGCCATCGGATGTGAAATCCATTTGCTCAAACTAGAATATGCCTCTTCTAGTAAAGGTTAGATTTAGACCTTTTGCCAACTAGATAGATATCACAACAGCTGTGAAAGAAACATTGTTCACACATTTGAGGTTCTGTCATTCATTCTTCAACAATGTCAAGTTTTCCACTTGTGCAAGCTTGTTTTAGTTTGTTGGTGTTTTTTATCTAGGAGACAGTTTGACTCACTGATGAAATATTTTAGTTATGCTGAACTTTCTTCATATACAGTTAGGAAAGTTAGTATATCCATGTAAAAGAAACTGAAGTCATTCAATGACACCAACAAGCCCACTGTTGGGTTTATGATGACTCATGATATCTAGTGTAACATCCAAAAACTCAGAGAACTTGAGGGGGAACTGCATAATTGTCCACAGCTGGGAAAAGTTAAACCCTATGAGATGTTAGACAATAGAGTAAATCAGAAATAGGCTGCAAGATTTCCAATTGACAAATTTGTTCTATATTTATAGATTTTCTTATACTGGGGAAAACAGAATTTCAGAAAATAAGTGAGAAGCAATTATAAATTGTTTTAACTGATTACAGAATCAGTGAAAGAAAAGACAATTTTAAAACTGGAACACTGCTTAAAAATCAAGCAAAATATGACCAGCATATTGGTCTGAGTCTTAAGTACCGGTTTCAAACTTTAATTCTTGTATCTATGATCCTTGAAATGATATGAAATTTTATTTACTAGTGGGTCTCTCATTGATAATGTTATATCCTCCAATCTTTCAATTATGGTAAGCATTTTTTTAAACTTATCACAGAAGACAAAAGCTTAAAGTTGTTCACTACTCAGTGATGTCAAGTACTCAAAAGTAATCATGACAAAAATTTTATGATATCTCTGGAATTCTAACGTATTTATTATAACCAGTTGATAAGCAATATAGTGCCTTAAAATTCTAGTAGATTGATAAGAGGATCAGCATACAAGTCTTAGTTTCAAGACTGGTGCCTTGACCATGAAAAAATATATATATTCTTCCCCTATTGTACATAATTTAACATAGAGTTAACCCTCCGGTAACACAGGGGTTAGGGACACAAACCTCCCGTGCAGTTGAAAATCCATATATAACTTTTGACCCCCCCCAAACTTAACCACTAATAGCCTACCACTAATATAAACAGTTTAATAACACGTATTTTGTATGTTATATGTATTACATACTGTATTATATACTATATTATATATGTACTTTAAAATCAAGTAAGTTAAAGAAAAGAAAATGTTATTTAAAACACTATGGGGGGGGGGGGGCTCCTGGGTGGCTCTGTTGGTTAAGCATCTGACTTTGGCTCAGGTCATGATCTTATGGGTCATGAGTTCAAGTCCTGCATCAAGCCCTGCACTGACAGCTTGGAGCCTGGAGCCTGCTTCAGATTCTGTGTTTCCCTCTCTCTCTCTCTGGCCCCCCGACCCTGCTTACATTCTCTCTTTCAAAAATAAATAAACAAAAATTAAAGAAAAAAGGAAATTATGGGAGCATCTGGGTGGCTCGGTCAGTTAAACCTCTGACTCTTGATTTTGGCTCAGGTCATGATCTCACAGTTTGTGAGTCTGAGCCCTGCATTGGACTCTGCACTGATAGCAAAGATCCTGCTTGAGATCCTTCCTTTCTCTGCCCCTCCCCTGCTTGTGCTCTCTCTGGTTCTCAAAAGAAATAAATAAAAACTTTTTTAAAAATTTACAGAAATTAAAAAAAAATAGAAAATTATGAAAGAGGAGTGCCTGGGTAGCTCAGTCAGTTGAGCATCTGACTCTGGATTTCTGCTCAGGTCATGATCTCATGGTTGTGAGATCGAGCCCCGTGTCTGGCTGAGTGGGGAGCCTGCTTGGGATTCTCTCTTTCTCCCTCTCTCTCTGCCTCTCCCCTGCTCATGTGCATGCTCTCTCTCTCTCTCTCCTTCTCTCTCTCTCTCTCAAAATAAATAAATAAACTTTACAAAAAGAAAAAAATTATGAAGAGACAATACATTTACAGTGCTGTACTGTATTTAAAAGAAGAAAGGAAGAAAGAAAGAAAGAAAGAAAGAAAGAAAGAAAGAAAGAGAAAGAAAGATCTGTGTGTAAGGGGAATATGTGCAGTTCAAACTTGTGTGGTTTAAGGGTCAACTATACATATTGAGCATGAACAACTTCTCTGCTCTTTGAACACCCCTTGAGCAGGCACGAGCTCCGAACCCAGATGGAGGAACTGCTAGCAGCTTTCCCGGAAGTAGGGAAACACTGTGGAGTGAGGTAGAGACGTGGGTTGGCATCGAGCACCTTGCTGTTTTGGGTATGTTCTCTGCGCTCATTCCTACTTTCGACTTCTCTTAGCCAATCACTATTTTCTGCAGCTGCTTTGTGATCCCCCATCATGTTTTTTTATTAATTTCTTGGGGCTGCCATAACAGCGTGCCATCAAATGGGTGGTTTGAAACAACACAAGTTGATTCTCTCACAGTTCCAGAGTCCAGAAGTCTGAAATCCGGGTGTTGGCCTGACCATGCTCCTTCCAAAGGCTCTGAGGGAGAATTCTTTCTCGCCTCTTCCAGCTTCTGGTGGGTCCTGACATTCCTTGACGAGTGGCAGCATATCTTTGTTCTCTGTCTCTATCTTCACGTGGCCTTCTTCTCTACGTTTCTGTGATCTCTCCTCTTCTTACAAGGACATGAGTCTTTGGGTCTAGGGCTCACAATAAATCCAGAATGATTTCACTTCATTTGACGTTGGAAAAGATTTTTCTTTTCCAGATGAGGTCACATGAGGTTCTAGTGGACTTGATGCTTTCAGGGACACTCTGAGTCTTCAACATGTTATTAATCTTTCTCTTCTCAGTTATTCAGAGTTAACGCATCAGAATCCTCAGGCTCCCTTTGTGTAGCTCCAAGTCTTTGTGGAAAGCCAACATCTATCTCTGGCAGGGGACTGTGCAAAGGTCCCATTTCCTGTGTCTGTGACCCCTGAAATGATTTCAAGTTTGATCAAGAGAAACAAAACAAATGTTTACCAGGAAAAGTGAAACAAATGCTTACATTCATGCCACCCCCCCCACCACTGTGGGGGTACTAAGCTATGCTTTCGGGTGATGTGTAGACTACACATCCCAAGAATTCTTAGTCTAAGAAGGAATGCGCCATTTGGCAGGCCTGCTGATTTGCAGCTACTGGTTCAACAGCTGCATCGTGATGTGTGTCCCCAGTTGAAAGAGAGGCTCAAGAGAAGAAATTCTTAGCGGCTTCCAAGGTAGACTAAAGGAAGGAATCAACATAGTTGGACATGAACATCTGCTCTTGCTGACAGCAATAAAATAAACATACTACTTGGCAAGCCATCTGTGTCTGGGTTGTGGCAGAAGCACGATGAGTCAAAGGCACCCCCAAAAAATAGAACCTGAGGCCAAGTTCATGTGGGAACATTTTAGGAAGGGGTGCAACACCAGGTCACCAAGGGTGAGGGGAAAAATTCACAGTCAAGGTGGTGTCTTACTAAGCTGGCCACAAGAAACACAGCTGGTTCCTGGGTGATGTGATCCGGGATGTCTGTGGGGAGACTGATAGAAATAGTTTCCTCAGGATGACTCTACGAGGTGGATGAAGGGTTCAGATGGTGAGTAAATGTGAGGAAATAATACATTGGCTCTTCCATTTCTCCTGATTTCCATTGAGCACATTTTATCCCAAATGGTCTAGAATCCCCAACATTTTTGCGTTGTGTCACCTAATCCCCTTGGCAGTAGCTGGGGAGGCAAGCTTCACCCTGGGTTCGGGGATCTTTGCACCGGGCACTGGAGTTGATATAGCTTCCATCACACCTAGTGAGAAAAAGACTGTGCTGTTGTCTAGCCTATGCCACAGGGAGACCGTACAGTGGTGTTATGAGAAAGGGCATGGGCACTGATGTAGTCCCTGTACCTTTGACAAGCAGCAGAGACTGGAGGGAAACAAGTACGAATGAGCAAATACCTTAAGTATCGTATCTCAATGGTATTAATAAGGGGCAACTTTTAGCCAACTATTCAGTCTTTATAGAAATGAGCAACATAATTCTCCAGATTCGTGCCCTATGAACCAGTAACAGTCCAGCAGTTATAGCTACCAATTCAGCCCAGGTAATTATTTTAATGGATATGTATACAGTTTACTGGATCTTGCTACAGCTGTTCCTTATCCAATAAGAAACCTCTTTCCTAGGATACAAAAGGGGATCCTTTAGTCAGAGATCATGTGTCTTCATCGATTTGGGCTGCTATAACAAATTTCTGTAGACTGGAGGGCTTAAACAACAGTTATTATGGCTCTGGAGTCTGGAGAGCTAAGATCAGAGTGCCAACATGGTTGAGTTCTTGGTAAGGTCCCTTCTCCTGGGTCACAGATGGCTACCTTCTTGCTTGTATGCTTATGTGGCAGGGGGAGAGAGAGTGAGGAAACAAGCTCTCTGCTGCCTCTTCTCATGAGGTCACTCACCCATCATGAGGGCCCCTCTTTCATTACTTCATTACCTTCTCAAGGCCCCATCTCCAAATATCATCTCATGGGGATTAGGGATTCAACATACGACTTTGGGGGCAGCCACACACATTCAGCTTATAGCAGTGGGTTCTGGCATCCATGCCCACATTTCCTTTGATCTTCAATATCTCCTGGAACTTCCACCTCCATGCTACACAGACTATCTCCATTTATTCTTTTCCTTTCTCTCTTCATGTCTTCCTCCTTCCTGATTCCCACCTGTGGTGGGCATAAATTCTCATTGTCCAGACCCAACAATTGCCTTAGTGACAATTGGGGTACTACAACTTGTCCCAGGAGCATATTTTCAAAGGGCCATTTTGCCCCAGGTAGGAGAGGAATTATAGAGATTATTTTAATAGGCAGATAACTGTCGACACATTATTTTGTACTGATGTTTAATCCGTGTGTTGCCGATCATGAACTATTCCAATTTAATACCTTAAATTGGTTGTCAAGATGGTTTATTACGAGTGGAATCCTGGAGATAATTTTGTTACTTGAAGTGGATGCCAACAAGGATTTAAAGGAGTAAAATATCTGGATTGATTATTACAGAATGCATTAAGATAAGTAAGTATTATTGTCATTTTCTGAAGCCGCAGGTAAAGATCGATGACCTCAAGTGATCGGGTATGGTGGAAAAGAAATGAAGTCTTACTGGAGTGGACAAAGTATGAGGGTTAGCAGTGGTGGTCAACCACTGAGGAACCATTGGTGTTAGGGCCCTTTATCTCAAAGTGGAGGCCGGTGATGCAGTATTTGGAAGAGGAGGCTCTTAAGATTTGAGATCTGCAGTGAATTGAGTTGAATGATGTGTTAAAATTCACTGCACATCTACTGAGTTTAAGACTTAAAGGCCTTCAATGTAGAGTATATGTGCTTCGATATCAGAATATTTTGGGGGCACCTGGGTGGCTCAGTCAGTTAAGTGTCCGACTTCGGCTCAGGTCATGATCTCATGGGTCATGAATTAGAGCCACGTGTCAGGCTCTGTGCTGACAGCTCGGTGCCTGGATCCTGCTTCGGATTCTGTGTCTCCCTCTCTCTCTACCCCTCCCTCACAATCTGTCTCTCTCTCTCTCTCTCAAAAATAAATAAACTTTAAAAAAAATTAAAAAAGAATATTTTCCTCCAGTGCATTCTTATTTCATGTGTTAGACTATTACATTGTTAGTAGAATGATTTATATTTACTAGATTATTTACTCCTTATGAAAACCCCATGAGGTGGGTACTGTCATTACCTACGGTTTCCTAATGAAACTTTCGAAACACAAAGAATTTAAGTAAATTGCCCAAGATTATTTGAAACATATATTAAATTGGAGATTTAAACTCAGTTAATAAAAGCTTCCAGCTGATTTCTTCTGAATGTCAGCCAGTGACTTTTTCCCTTTGCTGATTTTACTCCCTGTCCTTTCTTTTTAATAAACCATAACCCTGAGTATAACAATCTCTGAGTCCTGTGAGTCCTTCTAGCAGGTCATCAAGTCTGAGGGTGGTCCCAGGAAACCTAGACACAAAACCCAAAAAGAAGAAACTAGTCTCTCATACAGAATTAGGCAAGATTAAACTCTAATCATGGCCTTGAATTTGCGCAATGCTTCAGTTTTTTTCCAACCAACAATTATCAGAAATTTTTATACACTTTTGGTCCAGATTGAGACAGTGGAATGAAATCCTAATGTGTACTTCCTAAGCATTGATTCTAATACGCCCAGAATAATGGGCCTTCTTACAGTTCCTTCAGCAAGATCTCCATTAAGGACATACTCTTGAAGGGAGAGATGTAGAATTCTGTGGTCATTTCTTATCTACTAACATAACATAATCCATAGCATGAACCATCTTCTGCCTGGAATGGCAAAAGGCTCCTGAACTCTCATAAATTCTCAAGTGTCCCTGGATGTCACCAATATTTATATCACCTGACGTTTCTCCCTTCTATCGCATACGCGTGTGTGCACACACACACACACACACACACACACACACACAGGACTTTTCTACTCTCCTTTCTTCCTTCTCCTTTCCATCACTTCTGCCGAAAATAAAAACATAAATAAATTTAGACACGGGCAGAGCTTTGCAAAAAATAAAAGTCTTGAAAATAATTTTCTTTAGAATTCAAAGTACCAATTAACCTCTTGTCCAAAGAGGCTCATTTTAAGATTTTACTATCAAAATGAGTACCTCTAGGATAGCTGGTTAGTTTCCTAGCTTTAAAGAAGTCCAGTCTTTAAACTAAGAGAAAGAAACACCATTTGTGATCTAAATCACACAGCATTTCTGTCTCTCATATTTAGAAGCATCTCCTTGACGGGCCCTGTAGCAGTCTCGTCTCTGCAGCCAGTTACTTTTGGGCAAACTGGAAAGTCTAACTCATGTAAAGTTAGGTTATTGTGTTCCTTTCACCTTTCCAGTTATTGTTCCCTTTTTCCACAACTTTTAATAACAGAAGATATCCGAGAGACCTTGCTGTGCCTTATCCTCAATTGCAGTTATAGAGCCAAAGTTGGGTTTAACTCCGTTGAACTGACACGAGGAACCAGTCATTTGTTATCCACCAAAGTATTTGTTCAAGATTAAGAGCTATATGTGGGTGCTCCCAAGAGTGCTAAGTACAACAGAACTGAATTGTATTCATCCGAATGACTAGTTATGCTCCGTGGTTAGACAATCTCAAATTCAAGTTTATATCCTGAATACAAAAGATGCATTACCATCTTTGTTTCTCATATACTAAGCATGTTCTTTATTTTCTTCATCTACTTATAATTATTGATATGAGTAATATACAGGATGCTTCGAGGCTGAAATACTATTTGAACATTTTGGACTTAATAGAAAATGTCCTTTTGGAAATAATTTTGGGTCAGAATCTAGATTAGGAGTAAGAAATTCATTTAGGTGAAAGTCGACCACTTGATGGAGTCATCTAAACTGATGAAACTCTTGGTCAAGAATATAAAATTCAGGGGCGTCTGGGTGGCTCAGTCGTTTACACATATGACTCTTGGTTTCAGCTCAGGTCACGCTCTCATGGTTTGTGGGGTGGGGCCCCATATTGGGCTCTATGTTGATGGCTGGGAGCCTGCTTGGGGTTCTCCCTGTCTCTACCCCCCCTTTTATGCTCTGTCTCTCTGAAAGTAAATAAAGTTTAAAAAACAGAACATAAAATTAAGTCAAGCAGATATTTACTAGAACAACTTTCCCAATCTTACATGAGTGCAAGTGCTCATTTCCATTCATGTTATCTATAAATGGCACAAAGTCACTCCTGTCCATTAGAAATTCAAGATCTTTGTCTCTAGCTTGATGACTCTGGCCCCAGTGACAACTTCTCCCAAACAGATTTTCACACAATTTTTGGTTCCTGCTTTCTCAGCTTCTCTGGGGACTGTATTCTTGTCTCCAGCCACTGGGCCTTTGAGATCCCCATTTCCGCTGGGGTGTAGCCCTTGACTAGATGCACTTGTGGAATGCTGAGGCACACCTTTGTCAACCTGACTTTGACTTTTGGCCAACATGCCCTCATGTTTTCCCCCCACCCTGGTTTTGACTTCTAACTTCCTGCCACCTCTTCTTGGCCATTCACTCCCCAACTGAGATAGGGCATTTCAAAACCTTCTTCCAACTAGTGCCCTCTCTATCCTTACCAAAAATCTTTTTAGTGACCAGGTAAACTAGAAAGAGTCTGACATTTAGTTTAATTTAACGTGCATTTATATTCATTTTTGAATAATTACTGTATGTGTATTGTTTCACATCATGTGTTAATATATGTATATACGACCAATAGAGAGGTATTTACGTATTAATAGAGTAAACTGTCTTTACTTAAACCAGAGGTCTTTAAACTAGGCCAGACATTAGAAATACCTAGGGAAATTTAAAAAGTCGATCAATGCTGAGGTCCCACCCCTAAAGGTGCTGATGTCATTTGTCTAGGATCATATGCATTTTACAAAAAATCTCTCAGTGAGTTCAGTGTGTAGTTAGCATTGAGAACGACTCCCTAAAAATATGCCTCTTTAAATGAATTCTCTATGCAACAGCCTAGGTACCTATCCTTTCATATAAGGGGTCTCTGCGGCTCCTCGAGGTAATTTAGGAAAATTGCCCCTTCTGACAGCACAGAAGATGAGATGTCCTGGGATTCTCCCCTTTGATTTCTTTCTGTTTCCTTCTTCTGCTTTGAGACTGACACCAAACTAGCCATTCCCATAATCAAAACGCCTTTTTGCTTTCTCAAAATCCCATCGCTGTGCATGATGCAAGTGTATTTCATTTAGCTGGAATGCACTTAAATATAAGCTTCCAAGAGAGTATAGACAAACTTCTTGGTTCAGGTGTCTCTGCCTCTGTCACACCTGACTTCTTGCCTCCAGGATACAAATTTGGCTAATAAAAGGGAAGGCACAGGGAAATTTTATACTCTTAAAGGTTACCTGCAAGAACTTCCTCTTGTTAGGTCATATAATCATGATTACCTACAAAAGAAAGGAAGAAAGAAACAAAAAAAAACTGGTGGCGCCTGAGTGGCTCAGTTGGTTAGGCGTCTGACTCTTGATCTCAGCTCAGAGACCTCATGGTTTCGGGAGTTTGAACCCCACATTGGGCTCTGTGCTGACGACTGGGAGCCCGCTTGGGACTCTCTCTCTCGCCCTCTCTCTCCACTCACACTGTCACTGTCTCTTTCAAAAATAAGTAAATACACTTAAAAAAAACTACAAAGGACTTCATTCATTTGTTTAACAAATACTTATTAAGCAGCTATTATGGGCGAAATATATCAGCTACAAATATTTATTAAGCAGCTATTATGGGGGAAATAAAAAGCATCAGCAATGAAGGCAATCAGGAAGCATACAGCCCAGCGGTGGAGGGCAGCCAGGGGGTGAAGGGAGGCAAACATTCAACCAATCTCTATCCCAAGGTAATTGTGGTAAGGTTAGGAGGAGAAATACCGGGAGGTGTTGATCTGGGAAGGCTGGTGTGACCAAGAAAGGCTGTATTTGAAGGAATGGAAGTTAAATTGAGACTTGAAAGGTAGATATGGGGCAGAGAGGTTAATGGTGGGGGGAGTGGGGAATCCAAGCCCAGGAAATAGATGATGTTTAGATTCAGAGGTGGGAACGAATTTGAGGGTTAAACTTAAAAAACTGAAATCAGCGTAACTGTCACGGAAGAAACAGAGGTGAGTAGTGAAAGGTGCGTCTGGAGAACTAAGCAGGAGCTGCAACTCTTAGAGGCTGGAATGTTTAAAAGCCTCATGAAAAGCTCTGTATTGAAAAAAAATAAAAATAAAAGGTCTGCATTATATTCTAGGAACAATTAGAATTCACTGCAGGTGTAAAAAAACCCACGGCACTCAAAAATAAGATTTAAAAAGGCATATCTATTATCTCCTTCTTCATCCATTCATTCATTTATTCATATTTACCCAAATCTCACCTTGTCAAATAGACCTAGATTGGTTCCTCTATTTACTACCGAAAGCTGTCCCCACCTTCACCGCTGACCCTCCCTAACACCTTCACTGCATTGCCGTTTCATCCTGAGTCCTACCAATAAAGTCATTTACTGATCATGTTTATCGTGTGTTATCTGTCCCTACTCACCACTGTTAGCATTACAGGAGCAGAGCGCTTTTCAGCTTTTTTTTTTGCTGCTGTGTTTCAAGCAGTTCCTCCGAGCAGCGCCTAGCACGTAGGAGAATATGTGCTCAATAATTATTTACTCAGGACGTCAATTTCTCTCTTGGCTAAATCACTTATGAAACTTTTGACCTTCATCACAAATTCACACTAGACAGTTTCAACTTAATTGAGTAGTACATAAAATGGTGGGGTTTTTTTTTCCTCCCTTTGTATTTTTCCAATGAAAAGTCTTAGCATTCTTCAAGTCAGCTTTGTAGCAGACATGATCATATTCTCAGCAGAGAGGTCATGGACCAAATATTCTCATTCAAGAAGATATTTTCTTAAGATCAGACTCAAGAGGTATAATACTGGCAAATCAGCAAGTGTGATATTTTTCTGGGCCTGTTCTCACACATATCCATTTCTGTTCACAGTCCTCAGCATGAACTTCACATTTATGGGAGGTGATTTTTAAGTTCACGTGGTGACCCCTGAAATATGTAGCTAAGCTCAATCTGCCGGAAGACTCTAGCAGAGGCTCCAAAAAAAAAATTTTTTTTTTTTTAACTCCTGATGTATCAGAACTTCATTGCCCAGAAAGTGGCAGGCTTGCTTTCTGAAAGCAGCCAGCCCTTGTCTCTAAGAGCACGCACAGTGTAGACCAGCAGAGGGCAGCTGCAATTCTCCACATTGGTTCCATGTCCTGACCATCAGGAGACACAAGCTTCATTCATTACCAAAAATGTTATTATTGCCTTCAGCCTATTTTTATTCCTTTTCTAATCATCTAATATTATTGATTTTTAAATTCAAGAAATATACAATAATAAAAGTAAGCAGATATGCAAAAATGAGAAAAGTACTGATATCCCCATCACTCAGAGATAGCGTAACTACTATTAATATTTGATATAGCATATTCCAGTTACATACGCACATAACTTCTATGGATTTCCAAAAAAGGAAGCACTGAGTGAGCACTATTTAATAATACATTTTTAAGTAAAATAAATCTTAGCCTGAAGCTGTATCTATAGTGCCAGGAAGTACTAGAAAAGCAAAGCAAAGAAAAGCAAAGCAGAAAAGGAAAGAAATTAAAGAAAGGAAAGGAAAGCCCACATTGTTGGAGATATGGCAAAGGGACAGAGAAACCTACTGAAAGAGTGCCCAGTGTTCAAAGCTGAAACAATTGGGCAAAAAATAAAATAAAATAAAATAAAATAAAATAAAATAAAACAAAACAAAACAAAACAAAATAAAAATAAATTAGAATCAGACCACAATCCAAGGTATAAAGTAAATATCTGAGTTCATATGGGTATCCATGCATGATTGAATACATTAATAAAGAGTAGAGAGATGGGGCACCTGGGTGGCTCAGTGGGTTGAGCGTCCGACTTAGGTCCATCCAGGTCATGATCTCGCAGTCCGTGGGTTCGAGCCCCGCGTCGGGCTCTGTGCTGACGGCTCGGAGCCCGGAGCCTGTTTCGGATTCTGTGTCTCCCTCTCTCTCTGACCCTCCCCTGCTCATACGCTGTCTCTCTCTGTCTCAAAAATAAATAAAAACATTAAAAAATAAATAAATAAAGAGTAGAGACAAATCTGCTTTGTAGAAGGATCCCAAGCATTTGAAATAATTTCCCACTCTTTAAGTGTGGGCCGTGCATAATGGCTTCCTTCCAAAGGGTACCGAAAATATAGAAAGAGGAAGAAAAGAATAACTGACAAATACTATCTTAGCTAGGTGATCAAGGTCACCAACAAATTGTGTTGACAGTATGTACCCTTGACGTGTGCGATAAAAATGGCACTTTACCCTCCGTGACATTCCTCCCAGCACCCTACAACTCAGAAAAAATGAACCTGAATAGGCTGGAGGTAAATTTCAAGCCACTTGCATTTATTGACCAACAGAACATGTGGAGAGAGGGCTAAGTCAAAGTTGGAGAGACAGCTTACAGTGCACATCTGGATGAACGCAGATTGTGTCCACTGGTGGATGGAAGGTATAACCACGTGCACACAAACGTTGGCTGCAGTATATACACGTGCTAGATTTCCCTGGGAGAGGCTGTTAAACCCATGCACTAAATAGAGTATTGCCCTGTTCTCACTGATCACCTGAGTCATAGAAAAAGCAATACCTCTCCATTAAACAGCTACACTCACATTTTTTAAAAAGTTGAAAGAAGGGAACGATATCGTTAAGCTTGTGAACTAGAAAACTTGGGGTCAAATCCAACTCTGCTGTTTTCACTTCGGGCAAGCAAGTGCACACGGGAAGGGAGGTAATACCTAAGTTTCTGGGTTGTTATGAGAATTGATGAAACGATGAAGAGTTATTAGAAATTATAGTGTCCATCCCCAAAATGGGATCAGAGGAATCATTATAATAACTTTAGATGGCAGAAATGGCAGAAGGAATCTACTTTCTGGTTTCCCATTAATGGAGGGTGATGAAAGATAACCCATATCCCCAAGCCACCCATCTACTATGGATGGATACCTATATGCTGATCCCAAATGTAATAATTTTACTTTCTTTTAAGTTTTTATTTAATTTATTTATTTTGAAAGAGACAGTGAAAGTGGGAACTGGGGAGGGGCAGAGAGAGAGAGGGAGAGAGAGAGAATCCCAAGCAGGCTCCACACTCAGGGCAGAGCCTGATTCAGGGCTGGTCCCACAACCAGGAGATTATGACATGAACCGAAATCAAAACTCAGACATTTAACCAACTGAGACACTTAGGCACCCCTTAATAACCCTACCTTTAATTAACTGGTTATTAAAATATCCCTTCTCTCATTAAAAAAAAAATTAAGATCTCAGAGAGTATCAACAGCAGTATTTTCAGCCCTATGATAAAGAAGAAAAAAAAGTCCTTCTCAGGTTTTGAAAGTTTTTTCCCCCAAAGAGTCTTTACCATACAGGTTTGGGCCAATCAGGTACACAACTGCTGTGGAACAGTTTACACATTCTCTGTCAACCTTCATCTATCTATCTATCTATCTGTCTATCTATCATCTACCTATTCATCTATTATCTATCTATCATCTATTTACCTACCAATTTGTTCATAAGCTTTTATTTAAATTCTAGTTATTTAATATATATATATTAGTTTCAGGTGCAGAATTTAGTGATTCATCACTTACATATAATACCCAGTGCTCACTACAAGTGCCGTCCTTAATGCCCATCACCATTTAAGCCATCCCCCCACCTACCTCCCCTCCAGCAACCCTCAGTTTGTTCTCTATAGTTAAGAGTGTGTTTTATAGTTTGCCTCTCTCTTTTTTCCCCTATGTTCATCTATTTCTTTCTTAAATTCCACATATGAATGAAACCGTATGGTATTAGTCTTTCTCTGACTGGCTTACTTTGTTTGGCAGAATATATTCTAGCTCCATCCATGTTGTTGCAAATGGCAAGATTTTATTCTTTTTTTTTTTTTAGTGTCCAAAATGAATTATTTTTATTTAAATTCATTTTAGTTAACATACACTGTAGTCTTGGCTTCGGGAGTAGAACCCTGAAGAATCTCTTACATATGACACCCAGTACTCACCCTGAAAAGTGCCTTCCTTAATGCCCATCACCCTTTTAACCCATCCCTCCATCCACCTCCCCTCTAGCAACCCTCAGTCTGTTCTCTGTACTAAGAGTCTCTTATGGTGGGGGGCCTTGGTGGCTCAGTGGGTTAAGCACCAACTTCAGCTCAGGTCATGATCTCACTGTCTGTGAGTTCAAACCCTGCGTCAGGCTCTGTGTTGACAGGTCAGAGCCTGGATCCTGCTTCAGATTGTGTGTCCCCCTCTCTCTCTACCCCTCTTCATCTTGCGCTGTCTCTCTCTCAAAAATAAACATTAAAAAATTTGAAAAAAAACAGTATTTTATGGTTTGCCACCCTACCTGTTTTTATCTTATTTTTTCCTTCCCTTCCCTATATTCTCCTATCTTTTACATCTGTTGAGTTTCTCAAATTCCACATATGAGTAAACTCATATGACATCTGTCTTTCTCTGACTGACTTATTTGGCTTAGCATAATGCCCTCTAGTTTCATCCATGTTGTTGCAAATGGCAAGATTTCATTCTTTTTCATTGCTGAGTAGTACTCCATTGTGTGTGTGTGTGTGTGTGTGTGTGTGTGTGTGTGTGTGTATACACACACCATACCTTTTTTATCCATTCATCAGTTGATGGACATTTGGGCTCTTATAATTTGACTATTGTTGATAGTGCTGCTATAAACGTCAGGCTGCATGTGTCCCTCAAATCAGTAGTTTTGAATCCTTTGGGTAAATATCTAGTAGTACAGATGTTGAGTCATAGGGTAGTTCTATTTTTAACTTTTGAGGAACCTCCATACTGTTTTCCAGACTGGCTGCAATAGTTTGCATTCCCACCAACGATGCAAGACGCTTCCCCTCTCTCTGCATCCTCGCCAGCATCTATTGTTTCTTGTTTTGCTAATTTTAGCCATTTGGACAGGTGTGAGGTGGTATCTTACTGTAGTTTTGATTTGTATTTCCCTGATGTGGAGTGATGGTGAGCATCTTTTCATGTGTCTATTAGCCATCTGGATGTCTTCTTTGGGAAAATGTCTGTTCATGTCTTCTGCCCATTTCTTAACTGGATTATTGGTTTTTTGGGGTGTTAAATTTGATAAGTTCTTTATAGATTTTGGACACTAATCCTTCATTAGATATGCCATTTGCAAATATCTTCCCCCATTCCACAGATTTCTTTTTGTTTTCTAGATTGTTTCTTTCACTGTGCAGAAGCTTTTTATCTTGATGAAGTTCCAATCATTCATTTTTGCTTTCGTCTCCCTCGCATCCGGAGACGTGTCTAGTAAGTTGCTATGGCTGATGTCAGAGAGGTTGCAGCCTGTGTTCTCCTCTAGCATGATTTCCTGTCTTGCATTTTGGTCTTTAATCCATTTTTTTTTTAATTTTTTTTTCAACGTTAATTTATTTTTGGGACAGAGAGAGACAGAGCATGAACGCGGGAGGGGCAGAGAGAGAGGGAGACACAGAATCGGAAACAGGCTCCAGGCTCTGAGCCATCAGCCCAGAGCCTGACGCGGGGCTCGAACTCACGGACCGCAAGATCGTGACCTGGCTGAAGTCGGACGCTTAACCGACTGTGCCACCCAGGTGCCCCAAGTCTTTAATCCATTTTAAATTTATCTTTGTGTATGGTGTAAGAAAGTGGTCCAGTTTCATTCAGACCAGTGATGCCACAGTGTCAACATAACGAATATTGTTCAATTCTTACTGACTGAAGTTCTTGGTGTTATACAACGTTCAGCCCTCCCTTCCTCCTGAAACCCTTTTCCTCCTTGATATCCAGGCTGCTGCTGCTGCTGCTGCTACTCCCTCTTGTTTTCTTCCAACACACCTGGCCTGTATTTTCTGTGCCCTGCCTGGTCTTTCCTTTCCTTGTTCCTTACATGCGTCATCACCTAGAGTCCCCTGTCCTCCCTATGACAGTTTCCTAAGTAAGTGCATCCAAACATTTTGCTCCACCTTCTATGTATCTATTGATGAATGTCAACTTCCTATTTCTATCTCATACTTCTGTGCTCAGCCCTTGACCTGTATATTCAAATGGCCACCAAATGTCTTTGTTAAACGCAGAAGATTCCAAATAAAATGTGCTATATTTATTTTTTGCATTAGTTTTTTACTTATATCAGCACTTGGATGCATGAGATAGCCATTTCCCCACAAGCCCACACCAAATATGTCCATGTTTTCCTAAATTCACGGTTTTAATCCTCACTCCTATCTATACCCCTGAGTTAGCTGCTCTAGCCCTCCTCAGTCATTACAGCCTCATAAAAGTCCTTAGCTTAAGACATTCATTGCTTGTATCCTGAAACACTGAAAACACCCTTTAATTGGCTGGTTGGCCTTACCTGTTCCCACACCCCACAACTAGTCCACCCTTTACATTATTTTCAAAATTATGTTTCTAAAAGTATGGTCATGTTACTCCTAGGCTTGATATTTGCACATAGTTCTTCAAAGTTTTTAGTTTAAAGTTTTGACACTTCTCATAAATCTTGTTATCTGATATCTTGCTACCTTTCCAACATAAGCTCCTGCCATCCCATGACTATCCTTCCCTTTAGCTAACCAAACACCTTATGTCTCCAAAATCTCTAATGGGATCCATGCTTTTGTGTTTTACAGCTGTTGTTTCTTCCAAATGAAATATGCTGCCTTCTTTTACCACCATTTAAAAAATTTTTTTAATGTTTTATTTATTTTTGAGATAGAGAAAGACAGTGCATGAGCAGGGGAGGGCCAGAGAGAGAAGGAGACACAGAATCGGAAGGAAGCAGGCTCCAGACTCTAAGCTGTCACCACATAGCCTGACACGGGGCTCAAACCCATGAGCTATGAGCGTATGACCTAAGCTGATGTTGGATGCTTAACCAACTGAGCCACCCAGTCACCCCCACCTTTTTACTCCCTACTTGGCCTTCAAAATTCAGATGATGCATTTCTTCTTCCAGGAAGTCTTCCCTCACTGCCACAGCCTGATTTTCATGTCCTTCTTTGGTCTTTTATAATAACCCTTATATTTATTGTTGTACTTATCACGTTTAATTTTGGCACGGATTTATAAGGACATATCCTCCCAGAGGAAAACATAGAGCTCATGTTTCATTTTTCTTGATATTAATTTCTTAATACTCCTTAAGGTTAATTTTCTTAATATTTACTTATTAAAATTTATTTTCTTAATATTTGGAAGAGTGGTTAGTAATAATTAAATTCTTTGTAAGCAGATAGATGAATGGTGACTGATGAGAATTATTCAGCAGCGAAAATAAGGTGAATGAAAGAGCTGAGAGAATGAAATCAGGAAAACCTTTAAGAAGGTAACACAATAGCCTAGAGAAAAGGAAAGTGAAAACAACCATATTAGCCATTCTTAGTTCACAAGGTTTGTATGTGTGACTATGTTTGTGTGTGTCTGTATGGATGTGTGTTAAGATATCAAATAAAATAATGAGTGTGAAAATGCTTTGTAAGTGGTTAATTAACAGCCAGTTGTTGGTTTTTCTTTTGTGCATTTGTTGTTTCTAATCAGGAAATAGAAAGAAGAGATGTTGCAGAGAAGGAATTGCTAAATCCCACAAAAGATCAAATATGATTGTCAATAATAAAAATAATTTCAAAATGGGGCACCTGGGTGGTTCAGCTGGTTGAGTGTCTGACTCTTGATTTCGGCTCAGGTCATGATCCTATAGTTTCTGAGATCTAGCCCTGCATCAGGCTCCATGCTTAGAGCATGGAGCCTGCTTGGGATTCTCTCTCTCCTTTTCTCTCTCTGCTCTTCCTCTGCTCATGTTCTCTCTGTCTTTCAAAACTGAATAAATAAAGTTTTTAAAAAGTTCAAATTATAAATAGACTTGTCTTTTCTCTATATTTTCTATTTCTGTATACTTACCCATTACCATTTAATAAATCAATCATTTATAAACATGAACACATGTTATTCTTTGGAATTTCAGATAAAATAGGAACATTCTATATGAATCACTGTTTAGAGAGTCTTCTTTGGCCATGATGTGACAAGGGATGACATCTGACAAGGTCCTCTCTCTTCCTTTTTATTACACATCTGATCTTCTACTCAGAAATTTGTCACCTTAGTTCTGGTTATTCAGACGGGAAACACATATTTCAGAGGAGGGAATTCTTTAAGGAAATAAATAGGTATGGACATATGTTTAACATTCATTGCACGCTTACCAGATGCCAAGTATTGTGTTAAGCACTTGGAAATCTGTATCTCATTTAATATTCAAAATAACCTTCATGATGTAGATATTATTGTCATCCCATCTTACAAACGAGAAAGCTGAGGTACACGATCGCATGGGTAGTAAGCGTTGGAAGCAAGGGTTTGAATCCAGCCTGCGGTTATTCGTGAGAGCCTGTTGTGCCTGATCTCAGACTTTTCCTAGACGTCCCCTCTTTATGTCTACAATCAGTGATACTCTCAAATTTGTTCTAACTGCACACACACTTCTGTAGAGTCCTTTGACATTATTTTAATGTTACCAAGGGAAATGTCAGAAAATCATCGTCCCCATATTCAACTCTACGCACTCCTAAAGACCAATTACTAAATGTCAATTTAACTACTAATGTTTAAATTTCCATCTGCAAACAACTGAGACAGGAAGTGAAATGGAAACAGAAAAAATTCTCTTTGCATGCATTTGAAACAAAATTAGTGCCTCACATCTAAAAATTTAGAGGATACTGGATTTTTTTTTAGAGCGATACCAAGTCCAACCTATTGCAACTTGAATTCTTTTTTTTTGAAACTCAGTGGCAAAAGAAATAATAGTTACAATAAACATAAACTATTGATTCAGGGGACACCTGGGTGGCTCAGTCAGTTAAATGTCCAGCTCTAAATTTCAGCTCAAGTCTTTAGCAGGTGTTGGCTCTGTGCCAACAGTGCAGAGCCTGCTTGGGATTCTCTTTCTCCCCCTCTCTCGCATGCTTTCTGTCTTTTTTAAACAAACAAACAAACAAACATACATACATTAAACAAAACAAAACAAATGCTATCGATTAAGGCCAAAACACAGATGAATCTTAAATGCATTTTGCTTTAAAAAAAAAAAAAAAAAAGCCAGAATGCAGAAGCTATACACTTCATGATCCCATTACATAAGAATCTAGAGAAGATAATATATAGGGGAAAAAAATAGACCAATGGTGACACAGTTTGAAGAAATATGGGGCAGGGCTAATGATACAAATGGACAAGAACATTTTGAGGTGATGGAACTCTTCCGTACGGAGCTGTTGTTGAACGTACAGCTGTATGTATTTGTCAAAACAGATCAGACTCTATGCTACAATGAGTGATTACTACCGAGTGTAAATGTTAACACCATAACCATCAGCCCATGGTGAAGAGATGGAATGTAAATTTTGACAAATGATTGAACTGTGTTACAAGCGAAGTACATAACTGCACTGAAGGGGGGTGGGGAAGAAAGCAGTTATTTACAGCACGATAATTTGGAGCACAATATTTTGTATTTTTTAAATGTTTATTTATTGATTTTGAGAGAGAGAGAGTGTGTGAGCACAAATGGACAGGGGCAGAGAGAGAGAATCCTAAGCAGGCTCTGCACTGATAGAGCAGAGCCCAGTGAAGGACTTGACCCCACAAACCATGAAATGATGACCTGAGCTGATATCAAGAGTCACATGCTTAACTGACAGAGCCACCTAGACTCCCCTGGAACACAATATATTGACTGAATGTTGCATGGAAACAGAAAGCAATATGAACTCTACACAAATACTGTATTCTAATGGGTAATGGAGTAAAAACTCCTAAATTATTTTATTTACATTCTATAGTTAAAAAAATGCATAAGTACACTGTTGATAATGAGAGCCAGGTTTCTCAAGAAGTTATAAAAAATAAAAGAGAAGGTTAGAATGAACCCCGTGTGCTGCAGTGAAGTGTGTGTGTGTGTGTGTGTGTGTATGCGTGTATACACTTACACATAGATGGTAGAGAGATAGTAGATAGCTGATAGATGGTAGATAGTCGATAGATAGATGATAGATAGGTAGATGCCAATGCAGGTATTAATGTACACACACATAGTTCCTGTCTCTATCCACTGAGAGAGCTACTAAAAGCTGTGACACCCCCTAGAAATGAGTATACTTAGCATCCAGTTATCATAGAAAATATCATTTTCTAACAAAAGAAATCAGACTCTGACCTACAGAGAACAAACTGATGGTTACCAGAGTGGAGGTGGGTAGGGATGGGTGAAATAGTTGATGGAGGTTAAGGAAGGCAACTCATTGTGACGAGCACCGGCTGCTGTATGGAAATGATGAGTCACTGAATTGTATGGAAGTGGTGAGTCACTGAATCGCACAGCTGAAACTAAAATTACAATGTATGTTAGCTGGAATTTAAATATGAAAACTTAAAAAATAAAAAGGAAATCAGGACTTCTTGGAGACATGGATGATTCCAGGGCTGGGGCAAGGATGTTATAGGATAAGCATGGAGTACCTTGCAGTGCTAGAAGTCAAGGAAGTGCTCAAAGCAAAGAAACAGACAAGCAATCAAGAAAAGATGGAAGCCTGTTGGACACCAACATCATGTAGCCACTGGTATGACGCGGAAAGAAAGGCATATTACCTTCGTGCACCCTTCCCAGTCATTTGGAACCTCTGTACAATTGTGAGGCAAAATCAGGCAGATACAGATTGACAGACATTCTATAAAATAACTGACCAGTACTAATCAAAAGTGCCAAGGTCACGAAAGACAAGGAAAGACTAAGGGACTGCCACAGATTAGAAGAACACAGGAGACATAAGAAGTAAATACAATGTGGGGTGCTAGAGGGGAGCCAGGAACAGGAGTGGGGAATTAGTGAAAAACACTGGTGAAATTCAAATATATGTGCAGTTTAATTTTAATATAAATGTATAAAAATTATGTTCTTTGTGTTAACAATTGTATGATTGTGTAAGACACCATTAAAGGAAGGAGGTGAAGGATTTACTGGACTTCTTTGTACTGGTTTTGTAATTCTTCCAACAACCCCAAATTATAGAAAAGTAAAAACCTAAAATAATTTATTTCCCAATTACTGGTATTTTAATTCATTTTTTTCAGAAAGTAGGTATTATCAAAACCTCTGTAATAATGTGAAACTTAGTAGAATATTTTGACAACTGTCTTAAGCATGAACTGGGCTTCTAAGGCATCCTTTAAAAATATACTTTTGGGGCGCCTGGGTGGCGCAGTCGGTTAAGTGTCCGACTTCAACCAGGTCACGATCTCACGGCCCGTGAGTTCGAGCCCCACGTCGGGCTCTGGGCTGATGGCTCAGAGCCTGGAGCCTGTTTCCGATTCTGTGTCTCCCTCTCTCTCTGCCCCTCGCCCATTCATGCTCTGTCTCTCTCTGTCCCAAAAATAAATAAAAGTTGAAAAAATATATATATATATTCTTTTAATTTCTTTCCCCAATCTCTAGGTTAGGAGGAGCAAAAACAATAATAAAGTGATAAATGAGTAATGACAACTTTTAAAACTATATTGTTAGTAATATATTCAACTTAACTACAGAAATGATACTTATTTCATCTTTCTCTCATGGACTTTTTACTCCCAAAACATCAACACCATTTAAGTTGCTTACAGCACAACAGACCTGTGGGGTGAAGTTGGAGTGGGGGGAAAGGGGAGGGAACAAGTCATTTGTAAGGGGTCTGAAAAAAAGTTACCTATGAATTACATCTGGTTTTGTTCGAAGACTGGAGACATTTGAACTCATTATAATTGTTAGAATGGCAATTTTCTCACATCCGTGTAATGTAAAAGAGAAAATGGCTTTAGGAACAAGTAGCATACTGTTGCGGACATGTTTAACACAGCTCCATGGAAGTATATTTATTAGGGTGTTGCCCTGTTAAAAATGGTGTTTTAGGATTTACCCAGATCACTATTAAATTACGTCATGAGTCAAAAACAATTAAAATGGAACTTTTTATTTCAACTATTCAGAATATGTGCCTAGAGCACAATCAACTCCACTAGGCAGGGCAATGAGGGAAGAGTACAATGACAGAAAGCAGCCAGATAACAGAACGGATGGAACGTACCAGTGTTCTTAGCTTTTGGATGGATCAAGCCATTGAGGACGCTGATTTAAGAATATATATTTCCAGGGGCGCCTGGGTGGCGCAGTCGGTTAAGCGTCCGACTTCAGCCAGGTCGCGATCTCGCGGTCCGTGAGTTCGAGCCCCGCGTCGGGCTCTGGGCTGATGGCTCGGAGCCTGGAGCCTGTTTCCGATTCTGTGTCTCCCTCTCTCTCTGCCCCTCCCCCGTTCATGCTCTGTCTCTCTCTGTCCCAAAAATAAATAAACGTTAAAAAAAAATTAAAAAAAAAAAAAAGAATATATATTTCCTGCAGCACCTGGATGCCTCAGTCGATTGAGTTTCCAACTCTTGATTTCAGCTCAGGTCAGGATCCCAGGTCATGGGATGGAGCCCCGTGTGGGGTTCCACACTGAGTGTGAAGTGTGCTTAAGAGTCTCTCTTTCTCTGCCATTCTCCCTTTCTCATGCATTCTCTCTCTCTCTCGTTCTCTTTCTCTCTCTCTCTCTCAAATAAAAAAAAGTATATATTTTCTACCCAAATCCCCCATCCTCTCCCATTCCAAATATACCCAAGCTTATCCTGTCAATAGTGTGCAGACATTCAGAAAAGGTTTATAAACAGTTGGAGCCTCAAACCTGGAATTAGGCTGAAAAGTGCCTGGTATAAAGTTAATATGGCTTTAAAATACGAAAGCAGCACTTTATAAAAAACGATCTCATTATTTATGAACATACAAAGCATAGTGATGTTTTGCATCAAAATTTAAGCTGTGAGTCGTATTGTATTTCACATGTTACTCCAATGATCGAAAGTGTTGAGTCAGCTCGTCTGGCTGGCAAGATGGAGGCTTTATCTTTATATTGTTCTCATTTCCAAGCTGGTGCTTGACCAGAGATCGGCCATTCCTAAAAGGATAGAATTCGCTTTTGGACAAAGATACACGTTTGCTTTTGTTCTCCCACTGGGTCCTTCATTTAAGTCTTGGGGATTTGTGGTGTACTTCTAAAACCTTATCCATAGTACTTGAACACTGTTTTAACTCCAAGCTTGGGAAAAAGGATAACAGGCGTTATTATGAGCTCTGCACATTTTTCTACTTTATCTCCACATCATTACAAGGAGGACATTTTTCACACTGACCTCTAATATTACTGAAAGATAAAATGTGATGAGTGCAAAGGTCTGTTTAGTGATTGGGTGATATTTAGTTATTACAGTAACCATGCCCACCGACACATAATTACACGAGTTTTTTTAGATAGCATGTATATGTTCTATAGTAGGAGGAGGCTTAAAGCCAGAGTTTTCAGTATAATGAAATGATAATTGTTGACATTTGGCTGAACAACATACACAGTAAAAGTAAGTCATGCATTTGGCAAACACTCTAAGACCCAAATATAGCAGGCTCTTCAGTATAATTTGGCTTATGACCAGATTTTCTTTAGATTAGGGAAATGGCAGGAGTTCTGTGTTTTACTTTACGCCCTGAGTAAGGCAGCTGACAAATATGTGATTTTCTTCATAGGGGCCAAGGAGACTTTTTAATATGAATATCACAAACACATTAGGCTAGAAAAACAAATACTTCTTTGTTTAATAATATTATTAAAACTATCTACTGAACGTCAGCCCCTATAGTATGTCACAACTTCACCATTCTAAAATAAGCTATAAATTTATTAGCTCCTAAACCCTACTGTTGAATAATGCAATATTCAACCACGAAAAGTTCTGATTGAGAAGATATTCCTTTGAACTGAGAAACCAATAGCAAAACCTATGAGAATAATCATCCTACATTAGTGAAATACAATAAGTGAATCTTTCAGTTTTGAAAAGAATGATCTTTTAATGTAGTGCTTCGTACACAAGAGTGCATAGCTTATATTTTATAGGTAAAATGATCATAAATAATTGAAAAAAACAAATTTACTTGATTTTTAAAAGTCAGTTACCTTTATACATATGGACAGGTGAAAATCCAACATTCAGATTTCATTTTTAAATCAATGAAGTCCATATCTTGAGTATTTTCATCTTTTATCTAGTTGAAAACCAAGCTTCTGTTTTGTCTGTTTAGTTTTCACAAACAAAAAACCTTTTTTTTTTTTTTTAAACTTAATCTCCTGATTTAATATAGTGAACTTGAGGCTAGTCTGGTTCATCTCTATTCTTGACTTCTGAAAATGATTAATTACAGATGAGTCACATGCCTTCCATTTTGAAGTAAGACGGCATTTTAGATCCGCCAGCAACCTGCTCCTATATATGGAATACACATTTTCAGATAAAACGTTAGATGACAGATTTGAATGTGTAGTTTGTTTTTTTTAAGTGGTAGATACAGCCAAGTGAGAAGTCATTTGGCCACTGTAAGAAGATGTTCAAAAGCATTTTGGAGTTTTTTTTTTTTTTCTTAATAGGACAATACGGAAACAGCAGCGGCAGTTGGTGACGGAAGTAGAATGCTCTTTAATAAATGTAAGTCACACTCATTATTAAATCTGAATCAGACAGGAGATGAATGATGTCATTATCCACAGCTCTAGTGAACAACTCCCAAATATGAAGGGTTACAGAGGGATTGGAAATAAAGTTATTCAAAGAGACAGAAGATGTATTGTTCATTCTAACGGACAATTTGTCCTTTCGGACCATTGAAAATGTCATCATCCCCACTTTTGTTTCTTAGCGAGACAAAATTTGTATTAAGTGAAATATTATTCATTTGTTGGTTAGCCAAGGACTTTCAAAAACTCAAGATTTACAAGAATAACAAGATACACTTAATTACCAAGGAATATATGAATTTTTCCTCAAAAATCAATACCAAATGTTAATAAAAATAGAATATTGATTGCCCCTCATTGGCGATTTGCCTATTTTACAGAGAACAATCTTCTTAGAAGAGTTTGTATTGTGTATCACATTGTTTATCGTGGTGGGGGAGTAGCACAGGGAGATCAAAGCCCATGATAGGCTTGTTCTGAATTGAACAAGTTAGAAAGATACATACATTGGCAGTCAAAGACAGTGAAGAAATATTTAAAGGATGATGCCAGATGTCCTGACAGGGATTGTTTATCTACATGTATTTGAATGTGGAAAGTCTGCAAATATCCTAGGATAAAAACCAACCATGGCAAAGCTAATATCAACAACATATAAACATTTCAGCTCATAAATTTGAACAGCCACTGTAAATGAGTGAGACTCTGTTGTTATGCCGTCCTAATCTAAACTTAAGCTTGTTCTTGCCCCTCAGTTAATACTCATTTCTTCCAGCTAGGGAGGTCTTTGTAGCTTTCAGCCAGTACCACAGGTTCCTCTCACAAAGAACTGATAACTGAGGTGGGAGGATCTAAGTGGGACCAAAACTCAGAAAAATATCCAAAACAAACCCCAAGAGTGAAAATAATTTATTGCCCGGTTCTGGTTTTAACACTTAACTACACGGGTACATTCTAGAAATAGAGCAAAGAAATGAAAGATCTGTTATGAAAGTGGATGGACTCTTGATGAAAATAGAGTAGTATGCTTGCAAACCTTTTTAGTTGAATATATGACACTCAGAAACCAGAAGAAAATATGATTTTGTAGCATAAACTCAGTTATGTCGTTCATAAGCATTCAGCTAGGATGATCGGAATGCCAGTCTGTGATCTCTTTCTCCTCCATTTACTTCTTTTCCCCCATGTTTGCCTTCTTCCTCTCTTCGTTTGTTCTTCTTTACTCTGGAAACTGCAGACATGACTTCCAAATTCATAATTTCAGTGTCATTGATAAGTATCACGAGGTTCTACTTAGCCTGCTTATTTAATCATAATGGTCCTAAAATTGTTATAAAATGAGATTGTTTTGTTCTTTTTCCTCCCTCTGGAATAGCCAAGCACGTGTAGGAGAAAGGAAATTCCATTCGTGTATCTCTGTTCATTGAGCACAGTTCTGAAAGACTTCAAACCTCTAATCTCACAGGGCTAAAAAGATGAGATATGAAAGAGAATACCAATTCCCTGACATATGCTTACTACTAGTATAAAATGTCTCCCACATTTACTCCTGATACGGATAAATTTCAGAGTGAGCGTGGATGGCTTAATTCACCAAGTCTTAACCCAAAGTAGATTTAATCCTTTAATGCAAATAGAAGACATGAGATAAGAAACCAGACAGAATGGATGGCTTGTCAAAAATATTTAGAAGACATAAAAATAAACGGGGAATCACACAAATATGTATTGTTTTATCTCTCATTGTGATGATGACTGTAGGAAAATTAGATTCTGGCTTCATTGTTTATAAATTGAGTCTAACATTATTTATTCACACCAAACAGATTAACATGCTAAAATGTTTCAAATCTCCAAAACTATTTGGAGTTTCTTAGAATTTTTCCAGATTTTAGCATTTCTGAACTCAATGGAATGCAAACAAAATATGCTTTATTTTTCCTCCCTTCATTAACTCCTATGTGTTATGTCCAATCTCTTTTCTCGGTTTTTGCGTAACGAGGACTCAAGAGTCTCCTGGCTTTGGGGTCATGTTCATTTACAATAACAAGCTTGTTTTTGATAATTGTCATACTTCTTCAGGGGTTTAAATTTCAATTCTAACAAAAACTTCAAATTTATGTCTAATTCAAGCTTCCTTTTCCCCCTTTCGTTGAGGTCCAATTCATGGCTAGTGAACTCATTGTGGAGAAAGGGTTAAAACCTTGGGTTTTGTGTGTATGTTTGTTGTGTTGTCTACTTCTCTCTAGATCTCCTGGATCCTCCCAAATTGAGGGATAGAGTGTTTAGAGGAAGAGGGAAAAATTCTTTGCATCTAGGTTGGATTATTTTCAGACTTTCAATGGTAATGTGTCCAAGTGTGGCAAGCATCCATATATGTTCTCTCTTCCAAGGGCTTGTTAATGGATCCTTCAAAATTTCTCTTGGGAGGAGGTACTGCTGTAGGTCCCTAATATTAACACTTTGGTCATCTTATCTAACCCACCTTTAACTCCTGCCTTCAGGAAATCTCCCGCCAGAGCTACTTTTCCCTTGGGCAGCTAGTTCTCCTTGGTGAGATCCCATTAAGTGATGCCAGTTGTATATCATGGCATCTCCTCGACCTGCTTGACATGCATTCATTCCAGAGTGCATTTGTTTTATAATATATGGGATTGGATGTACTCTGAACAAGTTGAGGGTATGACCCCTGTAGCTGTGCAGCAGGGTGGTGCCATCTGCCATGACAAACACTGGGAATGTGGGAAACTTCTATCCTTGCAGGGAGCTCCAGAAAATCTTCCACTTTGAGCACAAGGGAGAATTAAGAACAAATAGTTACATCCATACATAATCTAGACCGTCTCTTCTATGGAATGAAGGAAGATAGCAGGTTGTTTTTTAGTGGTCTTTAAGAGAGGTATATTTAAACAAGTTCTGCATGTTAGTGTCTGGCTTTATATCTCTTTAGAATACTGGTGTGGTTCTCTAATATTCTTGTTGCTTTGGAACTTTGGCCAAAACTTTGAAAAAAGTACTAAGTACCCCATTCAGCACTCATCTACATTTACAAGTCAATGTTACAATTTTGGCATAGTCTAGTCTCATTGTATGCATTATGTTGTGTTCAAATCCATATTATGAGTTTCAAGCTAACACCTCAAATATTCTGCTACTAATTATGATATTTGCTTCGAGTTTCAAGCTGATGGTCTTTGTCAGATTTTAAGTTTCTTCTGATTCCTACTTTGATTTTTTAAAACTTACCATTTGGAGAGCTATCATTTGCAAACCAAAAGAAAAACAAAAGCAAAAGCAACTTAAACATTTTTTTTTTCTCTTATATAAGAATACATTAAGAGTCGGCTAGTAGATAAGGGCTGATTTATTTCTTAAACATGCAATCAGGGATCAAGGCTTTCTTCATATTTTTGCTGTGCTTTTCTGCCATTCTAACTTATTGGATTTCATCCTCATGTTCTTACTGAATCGCGTCCCAAGGTAATTGAAGGAATGTCAGACATCATGTCATCATTCAGGAAATTCAGAGATGGAAACAGTTGTTTTTGAACACTCTGTCCCCTTTCATTGGAAAAGAAAAAGATGGCCGCTCAAATGGTCCAGCAGTTTGGGTGATACCTTGTTGGCCATAAATAACTATGTCAAATGGCATCCTTGCAAGGGAAGATATGAAAGGGAAGTTTAAAAGAGAAATTACTAAGGAAATAAAATGTTATTGGCAAGCGAGAAGAGAGGAATGGATATTAAGTGGGCATAGAACTCGTCTACAAAACCATCCTTGCATTTCTAGTTTAAAAACAGATTGGTTATGATGGATTTGTATGTCAATATTGTCTTTTTTTGTGCAGAATTTAAAATTTTTCTTTCAAAAGTAAGATTGATTGACCTGTAATCTTCCTTTATTACATATAGTACTTTTCTGGTTTGAGTATGAAGGCTGTATCAACCTTATAAGACAATTTTGGGACTGATCCTATATTTCTATAGTCTGGAAGATTTTATATAGTTGTGGGATTACTTGTTCTTCCAATATTTAACTGAGCCAGTTTGAAATACACTATATATCAAGCATAAATATAAATGTATCCAGACTTTTATGGGCTTTCCTTTTTTAAAAAAATTGTTTACTTGATGCCCTAAAAATAAAGATAAATCCACTTTCCATTCTTGTAATATGTTCCAGAGTATTTGTGCATTTGCCTTCAGAAAACTGGCTTCCCAGCATGGCTAGGTAGGAGGATCCTCAATGAAACAAAACATCTGGTTGTGTTTTGTTTTATTAAAAAAAATAAAAGAAAGAAAGAAAGAAAGAAAGAAAGAAAGAAAGAAAGAAAGAAAGAAGAGAAAACTCCACATTCCTCTCCTTGACAAGGCTAGAATAATACGGTGACAGTTCACAAGGCCATATAATCATGTTTTTTGTATCTTATCACCACTTTACAACAACTAGCCATGTAAATACAGCTTCAGGAGAATGGTGCAGAGATTTCACTAAAAGGGGCACTGAAGCTAAAGACAGCTGATTAAAAACAGAGAAACAAAAAAGGACACCCAGTGATTTGTTTTCATCTGATCAGAGATGTACATCATGTATCATAATTCAGCAAGTATAGATACTCAAAACACATGCAGCAAGGCCAAAATACCAGAAATAGACTGCTGTCTCAATGTCGTCATGCTTTTTAAACTAAACCATACGGTCTTACCTTTGGCTAACAAGGAACACACCTTTGCATCTAATTCACACAGCAGCGTTTTAAATTTGTTCCCAATTCTATCTTTAAGAAGGTATATATTTCTCCAATGGGATATGATAAGTATCATACTTTTGCACTGAATACTGACTGGGAAGAAAAAATAAAGAGAGCTTGTGCTTTTATTGGCCATATTTGACATTGTATGCATGATTGCAGAAAACCTTCGAGTGACAAAGTCCTCTTATTATGCTTTGTGACTTGGCTTCTCAGAGGCCAATGTATTCTCAGACTGCATTTTCAGCTTTCTCAACTCTTATGTAATACTTGCCATGATAGCTGACTCAGCATTTCCTTAAACATATATTGAATTTTCACCTTTCCTTATTAATTCCTTCGAGAGTTAATTTTTTTTTATCTTTCTGTTTGTTGACAATTGAAATTGTATGATGTTTTAAAGACCAAATTCAAGTGGTGCAGTCTTTACGAGCTGTCTTCTCCCCAGGCTGGTACTTGCGTTCTGATTGGGCTTTCTATAACCTAAGGCTTAAATCACTCCTCAGTGTGCATCAATCTGTCTATACCACATCCTCACCGTTCTTTTAAATCATACAATAGACGTCTGATTTGCCTGCCTGCTTCCAACCACAGTCCCCTACCCCCTACCACTGGCCAAATGGATTTTTCTCTCTCCGTGTTTTGACCTAAGTAACACAAATATTCTGGCTAATTATGTATTAGCACTGAATTTGGAGTCTTGAGTCAAGGGCCGAAGAGTAGATGTGAGGTTGAAGATGTGAAATTAAGGGTTGTAACTGCAGATGGCCTCTGCAGGATCCGAGGGTTCAGAGAGGTCCTTGCAACCACAATCCATAGGAGTATCTCCCTCATCTATAGTTCAGGGTCTCAGAGTTTTCTAAGCTGGGCTCTATCCTTAGCATGAAAGATCTGCCTTGCCTAGGCCATCAGTATTACATGGAATTCTACAACTCTATTCATAGGTGCTTGACCCTCAGCTGTGTTTTTCTCCCATTGCAGGAGATGGTCCTCTTTGCACACTACCCAAGATGCCCTCTGAATGTCACCCTTCATCTTTAAATGTTTCATTATCCTCCATATTTCTTTATTCTCCTGCCAGGTGCCAGTGTGGCTTGCTCCCTTGATACCTTTGGGATGCCTGAGTCATTGTATCAGCAAGGAGGTTCAATGCCCCTGGAGACATTTTCCCAAGTTGACATTTTCGCAAATTTTGTGGAATTGGGCAATCTTCTTTCAGGGACTTCCCTGGCCCCCACATCTCACAGAAGATGGATTTTTTCCTATCCAGCTGGAAGATAAGGGATCCTGTTGCAGAAAATAAAAATGATTTACTACCTAAAAAGTGTCTGTCTCATCACTGCTGCTTCCAGTAGTATTAGTGCAGGTGTTCCAGGAGGCAGATTCCAAGGTAGAATTAATTTCTTTAAGTATTTTTATTTATTTTCGAGAGAGACAGACGGACAGGCAGAATGCAAGTGGGGGAGGGGCAGAGAGAGAGGGAGACACAGAATCCGAAACAGGCTCCAGGCTCTGAGCTGTGAGCACAGAGCCTGACGGGGGGCTCGAACTCATGGACCGTGAGATCATGACCTGAGCCGAGTAGGACACTCAACCGACTGAGCCACGCAGGTGCCCCATCCAAGGTAGAGTTCAAAATGTGAGGGTTTTATCAGGCAGGCATCTCTGAAGGGTCCAAGGGAGAGGGAGCAAGAATAAACAGCTAGAACTCAGATCGCGATGCAGGCCCGAGACTTCTGACAGAAGGAAGAAAGAGAAAACAGAGGATGGGGTTGTGAGAGCTTCATATGGCGGTGCAGCTCTGAGAAAGTCTTGGAAAGGCTGCTGAGAAGCCCCACAGTCATATTGCACATTCGAGGAATCTTCAGTGGGGCAGAAATGGCCAGGTTCTCACTGCGCTCAGTCGTTGGCTGGGGCAGCTCAGGCAGGATGTGGACCCTGCGGGTGCTGCAAGATGGAAATCCAAAGGCCATCAACTAACTACACTCCTCACAATGTAGTTTTTGCTTAGAGATCTGAGCAACACATGTTCATGGCCGCCACATTTCTGTCCACAAAAGCAAACGCAGGGGCGCCCGGGGGTCTCACTTGGTTAAGCGTCGGACCCTTTGCTTTTGGCTCTGGTTGTGGTCTCACCATTTCTTGGGATTGAGCCTTAGGTCGGGCTCTGCGCTGACAGCATGGAGCCTGCTTGGGGTTCTCGCTCTCCCTCTCTCTCTCTCTGCCACTCATGCTCTCTCTCTCTTTCTCTCTCTCTAAAAATAGATAATTTTTTTTAAGTGAATACAACCAAAGGTGCAGCTCAATGAATAATCAGAAAATGAATGCCTTGCACTGCCCAGTTCGTGTATTAGACCTGTGCCCGCACCGTAGAAGTTTCTTGTGTCCCCTGCCAAGCACGATTCCTCTCTCCTTACCCCCTATGCTGACTTCCAGCCCTGTGTTTTTTATTAGCCGGTATGGGACTTAGATAGCGCCATAAAGCATGTACTCCTCTGTGTTGGCTGATTTCGTCATGTTCGTGAGGCTCACGTATGTGGTTGTAAGCTATTACCATGAAAAACATCGCAATGAAAAATCACGTCAATGACTCAGTGCACGTCTTGCCCACGTCTCTGATGGGGCTCATCGGTGGAATTGCTGTGTTTGGAGGATTTTGTATCTTCAACCTAGCAGATAACGTCAGAATGGTTTCCTAAATGGCTGCGTCAACTGTATGTCCTTGACGGTGGGTAAGATACTAGTTGCTCTGCATCTTTCACTCTTCCATGAGGGTGTGGTGGTATCTCTTTGTGTTTTCAATATT
This sequence comes from Herpailurus yagouaroundi, assembly GCF_014898765.1. Lineage (NCBI taxonomy): Eukaryota > Metazoa > Chordata > Mammalia > Carnivora > Felidae > Herpailurus > Herpailurus yagouaroundi. The sequence continues at coordinate 17,402,529 of NW_024412403.1, forward strand.
TTTTAGTTGGATGTTTTTATGTTTCCAAATCTTCCAGTCTTTCCCTTTTGATTGATTTAACCTTTTCATGCTTTCTATTTCCTTTCTATTTTTGTAAGGTTTACGTATTTATTTTGAGAGAGAGAGGAGAGAGAGATCAAGCAGGGGAGAGCAGAGAAAGAGGCAGAGAATCCCAAGCAGGCTCTGTGCTGTCAGGGCAGAGCCCTACGAGGGCTCGAACCCCTGAACCATGAGACCATTACCTAAGCTGAAATCGAGAATTGGATGCTTAACTGACTGAGCCACCCAGGTGCCCGGAGGGTTTATATGTCTGAATAAAACCATCTATCTAAAAGCCAAATCACACTTATCAGTATTTTCTTTTAATTCAAACAATTATTGCTATTTTGCTTTGATTTTTAAAATTCTTCCTACAGTTTGCTGTAGAGGAAAGCTTTAAAATTTTCCCCTTCATAGCTGATCAATTTTAAGACATCATTTATGAAAATAGAATCTATCCTCCTTCAAATTGTGTTGTCCCCATTATTTTACTAAGTTCTTACACAGGCTTTATAAGATTTCAGGACTATTTCCTCTGTTCCTGTGATATGGCTGTGATTCAATGCCCACATAGTTTTATTTATTGTTATTTTAATCTATTCTTTAATATTTAATGTTGTCATTCAAAGAATATTTACTATGTAGCCGTAATTGTGTTAAACCTATTTTGGAAAGTGTTTTCAATATTAAACCTTCCAATCCAAGGACATAGCACTATGTTAATCTTACATATTCTCAAGTCTGTCCCTTTCTTTCCTTCTTTCTTCCTTCCTTTCTTTCTTTCTTTCTTTCTTTCTTTCTTTCTTTCTTTCCCTCTCTTATTCTTTCTCTCATTCTTTCCTTCTTTCTCTTCTCCTTCTCTCTCTCTCTTTCCTTCCTTCCTTCCTTCTTTATTTCTTCCTATTGAGGCTGTATTAATATTGGTTTTTGTGGGCATGTGTGTGTATGTATCTGTTTGCTTTGTTTTGTTTTTATTTTTAATGCTTACACTGAATGTTTCTTATTGGATCATCTGAATCATCTTGTTGGATGATTTTATGTTTGCACATAATACTGGATTTCTACTGTCTTCTATCTTCCACAATTTCTTTTATTGAGATTCAAGCTCATCTCCAGATGTTTTCTTGGCATATGTTTAACATGGGCAAACTAAGTAGGTCATCACAACTCGGTCCTTTATTACTACAAAAGTAGCTTAGATGGCTCTCTCCAAGAAAAAAAATGTCACTACAATAAATTCTGGTAATAGTTAAAATCCACTAAATGATTATTGTGTACTAGGCCCTGTATTAAATGTTCCACTTCTATTCATTCATTTAATGTTATTGTCACAATGTTACTGTTACTGACCTCATTTTACAGATGAGAAAAGTAAGGCTACAGAGAAGTTAAGTAACTGTCCGTGGTTCATACACCTGCTAAGTGGAAAGGACAGTTTTTGAAGGTAGGTTGACTGGTGTGGTTTGCGTGTTCCCAGTGTACTACATGCCCTTTCTCTGCTTACAACACACACAGAGCACACATATTTTGTAGTCCTAGAAGACAGAAAAGGATGAATCGCAGCATGATTGAAAACGTGTCTACAATAGTCTAGGTTTCACTGGAAGGAGATACGGGATAACAAAATAATAAATAATAAGAAATTAAACATCCTTGAAGTGAAAAAACTTAGCACAGTATCAAAACCACACAAACAGATCAGGTAGATATTAGAGAAATACTGTGGTGAGAACGTTGATGCCCTCTCCCTTCCATGTCAGTTTTCATTTTTTTCAGATTTTCAGATTTTTCCTAGAGTGGGTGCTTTCTTGTATTTTAGAACAAAATCCATTGTAAGTAATCCATGTTACATACCTTGACCAGGTACAGATAGAAACATTCCACAACGAACACTACACACACACACACACACACACACACACACATGCACACACTTCACAAAGCAGTAATTCTTTTGCTGTGTGCCGTGTTTTCTGATTGTTTTGATTCTCTTTGCTGTTATATTGGTTACACTCTATTCCACTGAACTAATAACTGCCCAATGGCTTTAAGTGACAGTATGAAAAGCTCTAGAGGAAAGTGACAGAAAATACAAAAAGGAGAAAATTTTAAGGGGTATTGAACTCAAAAAGATTGAAGGTGAAGGGAAATCTATGAATTTCTTAAAAATCGTATGAATTTGCTGTTAGAACTGAGCTGGGCTGTACATCAAAGAAAGGCTGTCAATTATAGATGAAAGGAAATCAGGGCATGAGTTGTAATATTGTGTCCAAAAAAAATATTTTGTCCAAAACAATCTGGCAGAAAAATGATAAGATAGGATGGTAGGTAATGACCTTAAAAACTCTGGTTCTCAATACGTTTATACCTTGAAAAGTTTGAAGGACAAAACAAAACAGGCCTTCCATCGGTGCTAGAGAGGTACTAAGCCAACAATTCTTCTTTTTTAATTCTTTAATGTTTATTTATTTTTAGAGAGAGAGAGAGACAGAGAGAAAGAGAACTAGTGGGGGAGGGGCACAGAGAGAGGGAGACAGAATCCAAAGCAGGCTCTGCACTGTCAGGGCAAAGCCTGACGCGGGGCTCAAACTCATGAACTGTGAGATCATGACCTGAGCTGAAGTCGGATGCTCAAACAACTGAGCCACCCAGGAGTCCCATAAGCCAATAATTCTTAATACTGAGATGCATGAGAATTTCAGAAATAAGAATTTGGATGATGCTGGACACAATGGGGGCAGGGGGAATATTTCTTTAAGGGATCTTGTAGGCTCTGTAAAGGATGTGCACCTTCTCTCTGAGGATCTCTGCTCTAAATGCACCTGAGCAGGAGCTGAGATTGATTGAGGCAGAGAAATGAAACCAGAAGGCCGAGTTATAATAAGCAAAGAGGAATTTCTGTAATTATTACTTAGAATTAAATTTGTTTTCAGTGAAGACATTTTCCATAATCTTTATTAAGTGAATTATTTTTTTCCTTTTCTCTTCATTTAGTAAAAAAGATCCCACAAATGCACTCCAAATTTTTATCATAAGTAATCTTGGCCTGCTTTGTTATGACTGTTAACTTCCTCAGTGAATAGGCTTCTATCATTCCAAAGGAATATAGAGACCATATGGAATTTAACACTAATTTAGTCTCAGTTAGCTCCCTAAAGTTAGTGATTAAATGGTGATCTGCTAACAACATACAAGTAGCCACAGAATACTCGCCCCATCCCTTAGCTATTTTGCAAACTGGAAGGAATGGCAAGAACGTACTAGGTATAATAAAAAGTCTCTGTGATTGTTTTCTGCATTTATAAGATATATTAGTATTTCCCTTGAATTATTCAGAAGTTACCCTTCCCCAGGAGAACTGTCCATATTTAATTAGAACAGCAACAACAACAAAAACATAATGATGTTGATCAAGTTCTGAAATTCTTCAGACTATAGAAAAGGGCAATAAATATATGTCCAGTAGAATCAAACTTTTACGATATGGAAGGCAAAGAAAAATTTGGATTCTATAATCTCATTTTATCATTAAACTCATGTATTACCGTAAATTTTTAAAGGACAATACGCATCAATATCTGTTGAAATTCCTGACTTCTTACTTCCTAGATGACCTAAGACTCCGTTATATCAAACTCAAGACAACAAAGCATTGTGAAATTGTATTTTTATGTAAACAGTTTCCAAAAAGCGGATGAGTTTCTTAGAGCTGGATGTTTTTACATGGGAGGGGGCAGCTAAATAATGTTCCCCTGTTAACCTTAACTTTTCCAAGTTCAGAAAAGTCACAAACTCAACGGCTTTATGACAGTTTGATCCAGAAAATCCCTCGGTGCAGTTTTGAGGAAACCTGAAAGTATTTAGGTGGCAAATGATTTTAGGAAGAGCGGAGCACAGTAGATACATGAGCTATCCCCAGTGTAGACACCGGATGAGCTCCAAGTGATCCCAGATTGCAGAAGACAAATAGCAATAAAATGTTCTGGGACATTTGAAACAGATTATATATTTATTTCCATATTCAAAATTTTACGGATAATTTAGTTTTACCACAAATGTGGTTATAGATGTGGTGCACTGAGAGATGCAAACCGAGTTTATGATCACGATGAAGTGTAACTAACTACCACGATCATTTCCCTTATCTTTTATACTCCTGATTCTTCTGGCATCAGATCCTGGGCGAGGAATTATTTTCTTTGGCTGGCAAAGGAAGAGCCCTCTCATCCCTCCCTCCCAAACCTCTTCCTTTGGAGAATTGTCTGTGCTCAAAACAAAGACCACCTCATGCCTTCAAGTAATGTTATTGAACAATGTGTGTTCATTTTATGGCTACTTAGCCTCCCTTGAAGAGAAGGGAGGGAAGAAGTCTCATTGCTCTGGTTCTACACTGCATTTTTATGAGGCTTCTTTGGTCAAAGACAAAAACAATGACTTCTATTTGCTCAGCACATTAAGCGAACGCCCGTCCCCCCACCAACTTGGCGTTGAAGGTCCTAAACTACAGTAATCACAAGAAGAAGCAGGGCAGCAAGTGCCTTACAGTCCTCACCACATTCCATCTTCCAGCAACATTCTAAGGCAGGTACTCCTATTGTTTCCACTTTTCAGGAATCTCCGGCCGAAATGGGTTAAGCCATTTAGGCAATAATAAAACTGAGAGACAAAGCCAGCTTTGAGCTCAGGGGCTGTTTGATTTAGTTTCACCAGACTGAGCTGTGCGTTTATTCATGCTATCCTTTCCCTCACTCACAAATGTTAGCAACCTCTCCCGTTCTTGACCTTCACACATGGATGCACACTCTTCCTCGTTTTGGCTCCATCAAGGCTGTTTCTCATCTTGTCCTAGGAGACACTAGCGTCTAGTGTGCCTTAGTCATACCCAGGATGAACTGGGCTGCAGGTAACGTTCTACTAAAATGAGAGCTGTATGGACACGTATGTGCTAACTAATCAAGAAATTAGGGTCGGTTAGCTGCACAACAATGTCAACAAACGTCCAGGTTTATTTGGAGCTTTCTGTACTCCCGTTCTTAGGGTATCAGGTATGCCTCTGCGGTGGCTTCTAGGAGGCTCCAGAGTTTCCAAGCATCGTGTCTTCAAAACCTGCATCCAGTAGTGGGAAGGAAGGGGACTCTTGCATGTTTCTTACTTTTTATCATGGAATCCCTCCTTCTCAGATCGCTCAAGACGTTCTCTTGGTTAGTATCGATTAGTCCAACTCTTTAGTTTCCGTGTTCTTTAGATTTACTGTGTATTAAGCACTTTTGTAAGCGGTGGGGATCCAGCATGAACAACAGATACTCTCTGGTTTTGAGGTTTGCGTTCTAGTTAGAAAAGACGGACACTAAACAATGACAAAATACACATATATGTCAGCTTGTGATAAGTTACTAAAAGGAAAAGCATGTAAAAGAGAAATGGAGAAACATCGATAAGGTGGCCGAAGGAGGTGTCTTTGATAAAACGACATTCGGGTTTGGTTATGAATAAAGTAAGGGGGTGAAATGTAGAGATATTTGAAAGAAAAATGTTCTTGGTAGAACAAATAGCAAGTGCAAACACTCTGGAACCTTGCGAGGATGCACCGAGAGGGAGGAGAGTCTGTGAAGGGGAAGAGATGGGAAAAGTGTCAGAGCGACAGCACATAGAGGTCATAGGTAGCTCTCAGGCTGCAGTCAAATGATCTAAATTTTATTCTGAGTGAGATGTGAAGTCAATGTTGGGTTTGGGAAACAAGGCCAATGTGCCTTGGCCAACATTTTCAAAGATTCACTCAGGCTTCTCTGTGGAGTGTTAGCCTGGGGGCTGGGGATGTGAGCTTCGTGGTCATGTGTAGCAGTGGATAAATCAGTGAGGGTCCTGTTTGGAATGGCTCCAGTCAGGTGTTGTGGTTGCAGATAACAGGTTGATAGGATGGAAACGGGATGCTCCAGTCAGATTCTGGGCCTCTTGTGACAAGACGGTCAACAGAATGCACTAGCGGATTCGATATGAGAGAGACGTGAGAGGAAAAGACAACAATAATTCCACAAATTTGAATCTGAAAAAATCAGTAGAATGAAGTTGCCATTTGATTCATAGCCTGTGACTTATCTAAAGAACCAGGAGAGAGAGAGAGAGAGAGAGAGAGAGACCAAGAGACTGGGAAAGTGAGTAGCTGGTATTTAAAATGTATATAACCAGACAAATGCTCTGCCAACTAAAAAGGTGGGAACTGGGGGGGGTTATTTTTTTCTGTTCTATCCTCACTCATAGCCTGTCCTCTTGCCAACAAGATGGATTGCATCTTTTTATTTTGTTTCTTTTTTAAATATTTGTTTGAGAGAGAGAGACAGAGAGAGAGAGAGAGAGACAGAGAGAGACAGAGAGAGAGTTTGAGCCAGGTGATGGCAAAGAGAGGGGAAGAAAGGAGATCTGAAGTGGACTCTGAGTTGTCAGAACAGAGCCCGATTCAGGGCTCAAACTCCCAAAGAGTGAGATCACGACCTGAGCCGAAGTCAGGTGCTTAAACCTACTGAGCCATCCAGGCGCCCCTAGATTGTGTCTTTTTAGTCACATCTTTATGGCCAGGGCAGCAAGCATACTGTTGCCACATCTATAATAGAACTATGATCCATTCAGTTAAACCTAAGTAGGGCTTCTGTAAGCCTTCATCTTCAAATCAAATACACTGAATAATGCCATACCATATTGTAAAATTTTTCTTTTTTTCTTTTTAAGGCTTTATGAATTATACTGAAGGAATCAAGTACTCAGGTATTTGCATCTAGTTTATAAAAACAAATGCAGGGCAGGATCTTGACGACATTATAAGTCAGCATGAGGAAACCACTGGGGGACATCATGGTGGAGCAGGGATTCAGTCTACACTTTGAGTTTTCAGAGGAGAGAGATCACTGTAGGCTGCAGTGTCTGGATGTGTTTTTACAGAAGAGGTTCTGAAGGATTTTTAGATTTTGTGTGACAGAAAAGAGAAACAGGTACATTTTGGTCAGTTACCCTGAACGACCAGATGGGCAGAAGGACATGAACATGAAAATATGCGTGGGCACCAGTGAGTAGATCAGTTTGCTGTAGGGCAGCAACTTTACTCGGGGATGTTAAGGTTCATGGATTATTGGAGGACAGATCAAGAAAGGGTTAGAAAGTCCTGGTGAGGGCACAATGTAATCCCTCGTTCATGAAAAGCTAGTGAAAGTTTTGGAACAAGGCAGTGATTTAGGAAAGCAGTGTTTTAAGGTGAATTTGGTAGTGGGATATAGGTTGGAAAAAGAATTGGAGAGAACATAAAAGATGTTGGATCCACTAAGGTTGCTCATACATCAAGTAATGCAGGCTTAAGATAAGGGAGAAACATTGGGATGTTCAATTCACCAACAGTGGTGAGAGAGATTTTAAGGAACGTAAACAAGAACTATGTGTGGAAAATGAAAGAACAGGAAGGTTCACAAAAGATCCTAGGATTCCACAATGAAGTGCTTGGAATATAATGATACTATTAACAGAAAAAAAAAATGGAGGTCTTTTCTCCAAAGAAAGTGGATGAATTCACTAGAACGCATAAGGACAACTTCTGCAGGTGTCACAGCCGTAGAACAAAGCCAGCCATCATATGGCATTTGTTGTGCCCCCAATGTCATGCACTCCCATGACCAAAAAATGAAATTTGACAGTTCACAAGCTTCTGCCACTAAGTCAGAACCCAGGTTAGCTTTTACACCACCTCATCCTTAAATCTGAATGGGAAAAATTATTAGATCAGTCCTCAAAAGCCAAAATAACCTAATATTAAAGTAATGACCACAGTGGAGAGAGAGAGAGAGAGAGAGAGGTTATTTACTTTAAAGATGTTGGCTCATGTGATTATGGGATTTGTCAAGTCCGAAGTCCAAAATCTATAGGGCAAGTCAGCAGGCTGGAAATTGAGGTAAGAGTTGATAGTACATTCTTCCCCTCCCCCACATCTATTGCGATATAATTGACATATAACATCATGTAATTTAAGATGTAGAGCATGATGATTTGCTATAGGTAATACTGCAAAATTATTACCACAATAAGGTTAGTTAAATAATCCATCACTTCACATAATTATCACCTTTTGTAGTGAAAACACATAAGATCTAATCTATAAGCAATTTTCTGGTATAAAAAATAATCTTGGTCATCATACTGTACATTTGATCTCCAGAACTTACTCATCTTATCACTGGAATTTCTGCTTTTTTTTTTTTTTTTGCCTTCGATCAGCATCTCTTTCTTCCACCTCTGCTATCTCCCATCCCTACCCCTGGCATTTTAAAGTGATATCAAAATTTTAAAGTATGAGGAAACCCTTAAAATGGAGTGGAAAAAAATAAAACCAAGATAACCATCACCGAGAGGTTCCAGAGGGTTGGGACATCAGCAGTCTCCAATTGTTAGCTTGGTTTCCTCAAAGTTTTATACTCTTGCTAAAACGAAGGAAAATTTCCATTATCTGTAGGTTTAAATCCATGCGTTCTTACTGTTTAATGTGAGGGCAAAGAACTAACTGTAGTTTATTTCTTCTTTTAGGGATAACTGGCATTGCCAGGAGTGCAATCTGTCTTTCCATAAAGGAAGGCAAAACATTAAAGATGGTTCTATATTCAGCTGTATATAAAGTTCACTGAGTATGATAACTTGTTGCTTTTCTTCTTCTATCTCTGTTCTATTATGTGCTTGATGTGTTCTCAGTGTCTTAGAACTAGATCCTCTAAATCTAGTTGTTTTTTGTTTTTTGTTTTTTGTTTTTTTTCCAATTTCAGCTTCTTTTCTGGAGGAGTATTTCAACTCTAGACTTATGTGTCATTTGCTTTGGTTAACACAATGTATTTATTTTCTTTACTCTTCTAGTACAATGACTTGACTTGTGAGTATATAACATGGGAGATGCTGGCAGAGAGAATACCTGTGACATCACCCTCCAAGATCCAAAAAGCCATATGTTATTTCTTCCCAATTAAAAACACTTTGTCATGCCAGATACAGATTGAGTGTGCTGTGCTTCTCAAGTTTGATTTTATAGTTTCTGAGATTCAAGTTCATCTGTGGTTAGAATCTGATAACAGAGCTTCTTGTATTCCCATGTATCATTGTCTACACCTCATAGACTTAGAGTATATTGAAATGGACACAACCGACTTGTGTGTTTTTGTCCAATGATAAAGACAATAAGTAAAGAGAATGTTTTCTAAGGGCTTATAAACTAGGAACACGCAGCGTGAAGTTGTTTTACTCCTTTTCTTGTATCTGCATTTTGGTAACAGATGGAAATTAGATGGTTAAATAGATTAAAGTCAATGGATATATACTTTTATTAATTTAAAACAAGGTAGATTTTCAGAATGAATCCTAGGAATTATCCAGTAAACAAATAATCAAAAGCCAAAATTTCTCTTATTGAAAAGCATGGTGGACTGAGCATATAGAATTTAATAAAATGGGATGTGGACCAACTGAGCGTCAGGCTCGTTCTAAGTGTGTAACTGAACAATCTTATACTTAATGGTCATTTCTCTGTCATCACTGAGCCAGTGCTTTTAATTGAACCGCAGTTTGTTTTCACCAACTTAAAAGTTTTTTTGCATAATCTATGTGTGCACATTAGTCAAATACATCTAAACAACAGGCAGGATATTGTTTAACTTTTTTTAAACATTCTGATGATTTCTTACAAACGACCAACTACTATTTCATTTCCAATTATATGAATGGTACTAGAAATTTGTAAATGACTCACTTGGGTAGAAAATTTCTCCCCTGAGGGTTTCATATATGTCTCTCTTTTGCCTTGACTACTTCCTCTTAAATGGATACCCGTCGTCTATTCTTGCAATTTGGCCACATTTTCTTATTCAGTGTGAGTGATGTTTTTAAAGGGGAAATCTGATCATGGGACAATTCTAGCAAACTTCTTTTATGTCTCTTCATGACTTCCAGGATAAAAAATGACATTATTTTAAAGTTTATTTATTTACTTATTTTGAGAGAGAAAGAGAGAGCATGCATGAGAAAGTGGGGGAGAGGCAGAGAGAGTAAGGAAAGAGAATCCCAAGCAGGCTCCATACCATTAGTGCAGAGTCAAATGTGGGACTTGAACTCATGGACTGTGAGATCATGACTCAAGGGGAAACCAAGAGTTGGACACTTAACCAACTGAGCCACCAGACATCCCCACCTCTTTTTTTTTTTTACAGAGAGAGAGAGAGAGAGAGAGAGAGAGAGAGAGATACTGTGTGTAAGTGGAGGAGAGGGAGAAAGAGAATCTTAAGCAGGCCCCATGCCCAGCACAGAGCCTGACACAGGACTCCAACCCATGACCCTGAGATCATGGTCTGAGCCAAAATCAAGACTCAGATGCTTAACTAACTGAGCCACCCAAGCATCTCAAAAGTTGACATTTCTTTTTTTAAAATTATTTAAATGTTTATTTATTTTTGACAGAGAGAGAGAGACAGACCATGAGTGGGAGAGGGGCAGAGAGAGAGACACAGAATCCGAAGCAGGCTCCAGGCTCCGAGCTGTCAGCACAGAACCCGACTCAGGGCTCGAACTCACAGACCGCGAGATCATGACCCGAGGCAAAGTCGGACACTCAACCGACTGAGCCACCCAGGCGCTCCAAAAGTTGACATTTCTAATAAGACACTGCATACATCTCCAGATTCCTGCCCAAATCTCTAACTTCAAATTAGCACACAATTTGCTTTCATCTGTAAATTTCCAGGATACTGTCCTCTACTCCATATTCTTCCACAGTTCATTTGTGTTAAATCTTTAAATTTTGGTTCAAAGGTCACTCACCCAAGAAACCTCTATCTGGCCCATTAGATTAAGTCAGGACTCTTCATTTTTCGCCATTATTACCCTCACGTCACTTATCACAGTTGTAATTTCATTTTTTTGAAGTTGTTGATCGAGATCTATTCATCTCAATGAACTGTAGCTCCATGGAGGTAGGAACTCTTATCTTTGCTAAGGTCTGTATCCCAAGCACCAAGTACGTTGACTGTCACATATAAAGGAGCTAATAAAAATTAATGGAGTCATTGTGCATAAAGAATATGAGGTTTTGGGATTCCAAATGACTCATCCAAAGTTAATAGCTGGTAAGTAGTGGAACCAGGAATTATATCCATGACTACCTAACAAAATCGGTAAGCTAGTTAATGGGCGATTGCAACTCAAACACTAATTGGTCATGATGTCTTTCTTTCAAAATGCTTTGGCATAGACATAGTGATTTCTATCTGCACTCATTAATTTAAACTTTAATGCTGGAAGAATCGGTTATCTAATTGGGAATTCCCATCTAAGAATCGTAAGTGTTATGTCAAAAACTCAACATACATAAAGTTTCAGCTGTCATATCTACATTAACACTTCATGTTTTACTGATTAGCAGGTAGAAAATGTAAACAGATGTTCTTGCTGATAATTTAAAAAAAATTCAAGCTATGTGTTTTGGCTAAAATAGTAAGGCATGTTCTAGTCATATGAACACAGTATCATATACTCCAGTGAGGCATACAGCTGCAGCATTATAGTTATATCTCTGAGTTCTTGTGAACCACACCATTGATTTAGGAGGATTTCTGGATGCCTGATGCAGAGAATAAGGTTAATAAAATATTGCCTCAAGTAAACCATTAGTGTAAGAATGCGGTTAAAGCCTACAGAAAGACAAAGGCCTAGAACGTCATAGAGCTCACAGAGAAGTATCCTGACCTAGTTTGTGTGGTAGTCTTTGCATAGGGCAGAATATGGTCTTAAATCTTCTTTCTCTATAACTTTGTAACAAGGTCATACCAATTTCTATCTGTCATCTCCAAAGTCTTGGGGGGCTATTGTTATCTTCCAAATAAAACCTCAGAGATGTGCACAAATGGGCTCAGATAAATTAACCTACTATGTTAAAACCTCTGGGTTAATGGACAGTAAGATCAACCAATATAGGTCTTCATAGGGCGAGAATGAATTGGTAGGCGATATGTAGTGTCTATTAAATTTTAACTTTATCTTGGAAATCTTGCTGAGAGCATCTTGAGTTAGGCATATGTACACAGAACTAATAACGAAAGAGCTTTAGGTTGAAGATTTGGAAAGCTTTAGTGAACAAGGCAGAAGCTACTAGAAATCTCCAGGGAAACTGTTATTAATAAGAAAAATAATGGCCAGGGATGAGCGGACATTAATAAGATGGTTATTTTCCCAAAGTTAAAGACCATATTCCATGCTTTTAATGATAGCACTTTAAAACGTATGAGGCACTTTCAAAGTACTTAATAAATGTTGTGAATGAATAAATGAATGAACTTGTCAACAATTGAGAGAGAAATAATTGATCTTTATTATTAAATAGCAATTTCGGCTGAAAGTCTGTGCAGGTAAAGATTAATTTTGATGATATTATATTGCTTGGATTATAAAAAGTCTTGATTTTGAACAGCAGCAAATACGTTTTTAATAGTTTAGTTGCATTAAAGTATTTCATTTCCTGGTTCAAGTATATTTGAAAGTAGTTGTTATATTTTAAATTGAGCAAATGTTCCCCCTCTCTGCATTTATTGCCCCAAGACAGATTCATGTGAGAAATTGCATTTTAGTTCAGAAATATTACATGAAAAAAATCCATGCATATATTATTTCAACAATGAATGATCACTAAGTTAAATTGTTCTGTGTATTTCGTCCTAGGTAAGCATTCTTTATTTTATCAATATAACCAAATAGAGATACATTTCTGATCTAGATGGTCAGAAGTGTAAAAGGCTAAAAAGAAAAAAATTTCAAGCTGTTACTTTAATTTTCATATTATTAAAATACAATTTTTGTGTTTTAGCATCCAAATTTCCTCTGTATAGAAAATTACACTTGTGTGACCTTAGGCATAGTATTTATACTGTTACTAGATTAAAGTGGGTCCATAGATCTAAGATATAAATAAGAAACATTTCAATTTCTGTCAATTGGCTGTGGACCTAAATGCTAAATTTAATTGTTAGCATACCAGCATATCTAAGTGTAAGTCAATCTCACCTAAAAGGTCATTCTATTGCATGTATCTCAAAGTTTACATTATTCCAAAAGCCTAATGTAACAAGCTAAATTTAATATGCTCCTGAAATTATTGAGGAAACTGTTATATTATTTTCCACAACTTCTGGATTGTATGGTTTTAGTAACTACGATCAACATATGTGGCTTAAAGAAAAGATATTTTGATTTTAAGTGCTGCATGTCTATAATCAGTACTGTTATTATTTGTTCCAGCACTGACATCTTTCTAAGATGTACCTAGCATTGTGCTAGGAGATGGGATGAAAAACAGTGAATAAAACGAAATATTTGATTTTTTTTCAAGGAAATTATGTATGCAAGTATCTGGTAAACTGAGTTCTGTGTGATTTTAAACACAAAGCTTATATATTTTAATTCCTCGTAATTGGAAATCCACACTCCAAGGGTTGCATAGTTTTGAAGCAGCTTGATGCCTAAACGTAATCAATATTTTAATATCTGATCAAAAATGAAACTTAATTTTTAAAATACTTTGGAATTCTTTGGTTTATGAAGGGTTGAAAAATTGTTCTAGTTGTCTAGTATTGTTACCCATAACTAAGTGATATTAAACAAAAATAACTGATATGGCTTCATTTGCTCCATTATTGGGGCCTCAACATGGAAGACTCAAATGCCTGGGTATGGCTCAAAAAGCAGGAGGCAGAATGATCTAGAAGTGTTTTCACTCGCATGCCTGCTGTCTGGGCTGGAACTCTTTGAACTGGGACTCTCCGTTTGGGCTTCCTCTCAGCCTCAAGGTACTTAGGTTTTTTACATAATAGTCCCAGGGTTGAAGAGCAAGTATGCCGATAAATAAGACAGAGCTGAATGGCCTTGACCCAGCCTTGGAGTCCACAGAACGTCACTTCAGCCATACTTTATAGATGGGAGTTTTGCAAGCCAGATTCAAGGGGAGAGGATATAGATTCCCACCTCTTTTAGATAGGAAGGGTGTCAATTTCTGGCCATGATGTAAAATGTGCACACCCTTTCTATGCAACACTTACAGAAAATATCATTTGTGAAATGGATTAGCCCTTTAGGGCTGAAATTAAATTATATCTATATCTGTATCTATATCTATATCTATATCTATATCTATATCTATATCTATCTATACATAATATACCATATATATTTTTATACATATTATATACCATATATATACCATATATACATAACATATATATATACCATATATACATATATATATATATATATATACATAAAACATTTACACATCTGTGCATGAACTATTCTTGTGAGTGTTGAAAAATTTTTTACTTTCTTTTGACCTCTCTGGCATTTGTGCAGCAGAAATAAACAGTTAGATTAATTACATCTCCATCAGTTCACCTGGCTAAAGGTGTTTGGGGGGGCTGTCCACAAAGATGGAGTTACCATGGTATGGCGGCTATTTATTTGTGGCCCAACTCTCTGAGTTTAAGTATCTGCTGGGCAAACAACTTGGAAAAGTTATTTAACTTCTTTGCTCTTCAATTTCCTCACCACTAAATTGGAGAACAAATTAATCCTACATACAGGGTTGCTGTGGAGATCAAATGTGATTAGTATAAATAACAGCACTTAGTGTATATAGCACCTTGTACTTGAGAAAAAACACATAGAAGAGAGTATTTCCTTGGTTCAGGAAATATGAATCCCCTAGCAAGAGGAATTCTATTAATGAGCACAATGACCTAAATTCAGCCAACCTTGCACATTATCTCTTCAGATTTCAAAGAAAGATATCCACACCGACAAGAGCCCACAATAAAACCCGTTTTCTCGTCTTGAAAGTCAATTAGACGTTCCCTTAAAATGAAATGCATTCCAGGATCATGGAGAATGAAGTCTGGACTCAGACTACCTCAGCCATTGGCTCTGCTTAAAGTGTGGTTTTCACACGTTCACTTCTCATTTGCCTCTGCGGTTGAGACTTGCTAAGCCAAATGGGCTCTTAATTTACATTTGGCCTGTGTGCATCAGTGGCAAAGTAGTTCGAATATTGTAACGTCCTCACTCCAAATACTCAATTGGTTGAAGTTCACAGGGTGCATTTATCCAGTTGTAAATCAGCCCCGTTGAGACTGTGCGTGCCTGGTGGGTACAGGTGGAAGAGAGTCCACAAGCAGGCTGGCATGGCTGACCATAGGGAGCTGTCTCATGGAACTTGAATTTTTGAAGTAGTGAATCACACCTATAATCACAAAGTGACTTACACTATTCTTTGGCATCATTAAAGTCTTTAATACCATCTGGAAAGGCAAGGAGCAAAAGGTTTCCTAGTAGGTGGCTTATAAAACTCTTAAGATATTTAGTGATTACATGTAATGTTTCAAATATTCAAGGCACTCTTAAAGGAGCTATTTGAAGCACTCCAAATGATTCCCTCTCCTAATTCACCAAACACTTGCAAGACTTGACTTTTAACAAGCAAGGCTGGTTTTGATTTATGAAGTGCAAAAAGGCACCTGAAAAAAAAACTACTTGAGATTTCGCTTCTTTTTGAAAAGACTGAAAGACGGTTTTGTAAAAAAATAAAATAAAAATAAAAAACATAAATTCTCTTGTGCTGATATTTTACATGCCAAGCAGAGCCTGGAGCTCATTTTTACAGCTGTTTTACGAGTCTTTAAAATAGTGATTTATAATGGAAAGAGTGACACAATCTTAATTATAACACGATGTACCAGGTATTATAATGAGCAAAGATATTTTTCTCCAACATGTAGAGCGTGAAACCCTTGCTGGAAGGCTGGCAGGGTATTCGCTATGATTCTAATTCTTAATTATGCCTAGATCCCCACCTACAGAGTTTCTCTCCTTAATAGTTGTTACTATCCCTTTTCTTTTCCTCAGTAGTAAAGATGCAAAATATTCCTGGAAAAATAAGATTTCTAGTTTTACTACAATAGTATGGAAAAATATTATTTGTCATCACAACATGAATAATTCAACAATTACATGATGGCAAGTATTTTTTATATATATATATATTTTTTTTCACGGTTATAGATTTCATCCACCAGAAGCAACAGTATACCCTCTCTAAAAACAGACATTGGTCAACTAACAAGAGGTTTGCTGCAGAGGGTGGAAATGCTCTGTGAAATCGTCGTTTCTAAGGCCCTGACATGTATTGAGGAGCGGAGGGCAGGCAGGGAAGGTGCATGTTCTTTGGCTCATCTACTCCTCCAGAATCAGGAACAAGAACAGTACCCTTGTCATTCGGTCAGTGCTTGCAGAGACTGTGAGCATTTGTGTGCGCACACGTGCGCAAGCATGTAGTTTTTTGTGTGTTGTTTTTGTTTTTTGAAGTGGATTCTACAGTGCCTGAGTGTCTTAGGAAGTCAAACAATGATTAGCAAGTAGAAATATATAGGAAATAAAACTTGCTCGTAAGTAGAAAAATCTTAGTAAATTAAAAAAAAAAGATTGTCAGAGTGAATGATAGTGAAGAGGCTTTAATTATGAAATCAGCGGTAAAAACGTCTGGGAAATACAATGCAAATAATTATAAATAATGTAAATAGTGTAAGAGTGATGCACATACTAAAATGTGACTCTTGCTTTTTTTGCTTTACGAGGATGCTATATCCCCTTGCCTATAACTCCTAAAACATAAATAATTTTATGGAGCCCTTCGGTATAAAGGTGGTACTTGTTCCTCTGTCTATGGCATTTGTTATTCTTTAGAGTAAATCACTGACAGTAGGGTTGCCTGGGTGGCTCAGTTGATTGAGCTTTTGCTCAGGTCATGATCTCTTGGTTCACGAGTTCAAGCCCTGCCTTGGGGTCAGTGCTGAGCTCAGAGCCTGAAGCCTGCTTCAGATTCTGTGTCTCCCTCTCTCTCTCTGCCCTCCCCCACTCATGCTCTGTCTCTCTCTCTCTCTCTCTCTCTCTGTCTCTCAAAAATAAATAAGCATTTAAAAAAAAGAGTTTAGAATAAATCACTGAGAGCAACATTATTTGTAAGTAATATAATTCCCTTTGTGTACCATCCAGAAATATAAAATAAAAATATGGTGGCACTTCGTGATAATAAAACAAACATTTAACAAAACAGAGGAATGCGTCTATATAAAAAACTCCATTCATCAGAAGCTTATTCAGGAAAAAGGTACAAATCTCACAAATATTTTATTGCTCAGTTTGGAGAGCAGCATTAATTGACAATTCTAATGCTTTAGGTCATTTTGTAGACCATATCTTAGTTCCCTACCCACATTATTTAACTGTAGCTCAAAGCAATTATAATGGGTTGCATAATAAAAATATAAAAATATTTGTATAATGCATCTTATTGTTAAAGCTACCAGCAAAACAATGGTCATATTATGGGTAGTTTGGACAAAACTGGTTTGTAATGGGAATGCCCCCTAATTTAGTCATGTCTAGAGAAATGTGGGCAAATCAAACAGTTTTCCTGAACAATCTGTAATTCACAGAGGAGATTTTTAATTACTGATTAAGATCAGGAAATTACAAAGACTAGTTCAAATCCTAGGAAAATTCAGAAGAATAAAATTTCACCAACATATTATAAATAATGTGTGGAGAGTCACAGTTTGTATTTTTCCATGGCCTTCCTACTTACTGGTCTCCGGCGCTTGCATTTTGAACACGATTATGTAGCGGTGAACTTCTATTATGTTTCAGCAACGCATCTTCAATCCCATGACAGCTTATTTCTAAGAGTTTCTATTCCAACAGCTTCCAACCAGCCGCTGACAGTCTCTTATGGCCTGGAACAGTTTCCCCACTCTTATATTCTTTTTTTTTTTTTCTTTAAAGGGGCTGCTCAGATTCAAGAGGGGACCCCTTTCTCTCAACGGGAGGAAGGTAAAAGGATCTGTGGACGTTTCTAGTCGGCAACAGCCTGGATCACACATTTTTTTTTTTTTTAATCAGAAATGCAGAGACGCTCACCCCTTCACTGCTAATCCGGCCACTGCTGTTTTACACAGGGTCTGACTAGTTTGCACAGGCACAACCTGATAGCATCTCATTGTGTATCTGTCACTTTCTGCCCTGGGCCTTTCTGGCACTGTTTTGTGCAAAGCCCACGGCAACCCAGTCCACATAAACCCATGTTTAACATGGACGTGTAGGAGAGTTAACATACTGCAGCAAGGCTCCTGTCAATGGGGGAGGGGAGTCAATAGATGAACGTTTCCCTGTCTTCGACCTACACAGATGGTTCTGAGATACACATCAGAGTTTCACGTGAGCTTGAACAACTTGAGGGTCCAAATGGTAATGATAATGACCACGATGTGCTTACCTACCAGAAATAAACCAGAAATAAACATGAAGTTCATGTCCTGAAATAAGAGAGAGAGTAAGGTGCCATAGGCTGAATTGTGTCTCCCCAGAATTCACAAATTGAAGCCCTTACCCACAGTATGACTATATTTGAAATAAAAAAAAAAAAGTAATTAATATTAATTAAGTCATAAGGTGAGGATCCTGATCCTGTATGATTAGAGTCCTTATAAAAAGAGACCTCAGAGAGCTCACTCTGTCTCTTCCTCCCGCAACACGTCAGGACACAATGAGAAGGCGGCCATCTACAAGCCAGGAAGACGCTGTCATCAGAAACCAAATCAACTGGCACCTTGATCTTGGACTTGCTAGCCCCCAGAACTGTGAAAAAGTCAATCTGTTGTCTAAGCCCCCAGTCGATGGTGTTTTGTTCCAGCAGTCAGAGTGGATTAAGAGACGTGTGTACTGAACAGTCTTCTTTAAATGAAAGGTTTGAATACGCTCATCTTGAAATTAAAATGCTCTATCTCCTATTCCATAAAGGTAACCTTGTACACTCTCTATGGGTTTGTGGGATGCACTGATACATTTCTAAAGCAGATATCTTTTGGAAATGGAGGATTTCAGTGTGACATAGGACCTCGGAAATAAGTCACTGTCTTTCGCAGAAATACAAATTCAAGTATTTCCGTCATTCTAAAAACTTGCACCCAAGTGTTCACCTATCGTCCCATAGACTCTGCTATTTGATTTCCATTCACCACCATGCCTGATACATCTACTGGGCAGCTGCTAATACCATCTCGGCCTCTGACTAAGCATTCTAACACTGAATCGTAAAGCAAGGTGAAATGAGAAGAATGACAAGTTCATTGCACCTGTTCTATCAAGTAAACATTACTCCTTCCGACTGAGAAGACACTTACTTAATTTTTGTTTCTGAGTATTTTACAGCACACTATTGTTCTTAAAGCTTTGATATAGTCGTGAAAAAAAAACTATGCCCCTCAAATCCTAAATAGAGTCACTGGAGTAGTGACTACAGTGAAGTTATTTTCCAGGAGCTTCTTACTTCCCATCTGAGGCATCCAGGGCTCAGAGAAGCCGAGTATGACCAACGTCATAGTACCAGTTAGTGACAGAAGCAGCTCAGGCATTTAAGGATTAAGATCAATAGTATCTACACTGCAGCATTTATTTCTTCTTCCACTGGCTTGGATTAGGTTTGGGCTGTGTGTGTGTGTGTATATGTGTGTGTGTGCACGCGCGTTTGCGTGTGTGAAATGACTATTGACAGACAGAAGTAGCTCTCTGTGGAATTCCTCTCATGGCTGTTCCTTAGCTTTTTTTCTACTTCATTTTACCTCATGGATGCCAGAAAAGCAAATCTGGAAGAGTGTGGACGTATGGACGTATGGACTACCACTTTCTTACATTATAATGTAATGGAATCCTTCTTTCTACACTTTTGTGCCCTGTTTCTAAGAGGAAAAATGCATGAGAGCAGGTACTGCCACCACTTAAAATAAAACAGGGTTTAATATCTTCTATAGTTAACATCTGTCTTGCAAAAAAAAATGAACTTTTTATATATATTCAGTAGTTACACAAACAAAGCAACTTTCTTAGTTAATCTGAACCTTGAAAAAATTAAATTTATGTCTACCAGCAGTGACTGTGTAAAATTGTTTTTGTAATTACATTGTTTCTTCATCAAGAATCCTTTTCTGAAAGATTTAGAAAGCTATGATTTTTTTTTTCAACGGAATCCAATAAACCACATTTAATGCATTTTGTGATGGGGCTTTGTGGCGGTGTTAGGAAGAACAACGAGGTCCTATCGAAATGCTTGGCATTAAGTCGGGTGTTCTGGAAGAATCTCACGTTTGCCAGTCTCCGTTGGCTTCAGAAGATTTCAATCAGGGAACCCTCAACACATCAGTGAACCCTTACCTGTCCCACACATGCCATTCTAACCACCGTGTCTCCTTCATTTTTTATATTTTAAATTAAAATACATTTTACCATATTATTAATTTACACCCAACTTGAAAAGCCGGGTCAGGGAAAAATGTTTTAGGTACCATCAACACTTTTTCCACCAATCCGCTGTTTCATTTGTTATCAATTATAACGGTTTATATTTATCTCAGACTCCAGGTGAAGGCTGCTAAAAGTGGTACGACCACCGTCAACGACCGAGAAAAAAGATCAGAAAAACAAATGGGCCAAATACTTGTCAATACCAGAATTGGTTGAAAATCTTTGAAAGAAGATATACAAAGATCCTTAAGAGAGCCTTAACAACAGAACTATTAGAACTATTAGATACTATTAGAACTATTAGATATAATTTTTCTTTGTTTATATGTCACTTGCATTTATCTAGTATTTTTCTTTTTTTTTATTATTTAAAAAAAATTTTTTTAACGTTTATTTATTTTTGAGACAGAGAGAGACAGAGCATGAACAGGGGAGGGGCAGAGAGAGAGGGAGACACAGAATCTGAAACACAGAATCTGAAACAGGCTCCAGGCTCTGAGCTGTCAGCACAGAGCCTGACGCAGGGCTTGAACTCACGGACTGTGAGATCATGACCTGAGCCGAAGTTGGACGCTTAACCGACCAAGCCACCCAGGCGCCCCTATCTAGTATTTTTCAAGGAACAAATTCCTAAAATAATCCTTACACCAAACCGTATAACGATAAGATCTTTAAGATACTTTCATTTATGTTTAGTAGTTCACGTCTCCCTCTTTCAAATTAAAAAACAAAAATAGCAGTCCTTATTGAAAGAGATTGCCAGTTATGGTTCGTCATGCAGTTCTAATTTGAACATGTTAAGACTTTATATTTTAAATCCTCAAAAATGTCCCGAGATTAGTAACTAACAACTGATAGTAATATTTAACGTACATTTAGATCGCCTGAGGGGTAGTTAATAAGGCTTCTTCTCAAGGTCTGCAGCTTCCTGTTAATCTTTGTGTCTGAAGCAAGTTTTGTTTTTCTTTTATTCAACCGGGACCCAACATACAGCTAACAACACTTGGTATCCCCTGGGAAGACAGGGCAGAATGAAGGCTATCAGGAAGTAGTAAAAGTCTTTGGGGAAACAAACACTGTTGAGGAGTGAGTAAAAATTTACCCAAGAAAATAAGTAAGAACCAAAATAACATAGCAGCCTACCTTAAATCTGTGTCTGTCTTATCCTGAGCAGGTAGATTTTCGGATACCAGTTGAGAGGTTTCAAAAGTGGTCCTTGAACAGACAACAGAACACATGAAACCATATTATCACCCTTAGTGAGCAAATGGTGGTGAAAAACATCTCTTTGTCAGTGAAAAATATCTTCCAGGCTGGAAATCAGGGATTTCCTTTCCATAGACTTTGGAAGATCATTTGTTCCTCGATCTATTCAACAGTGATACCATGATAAAGCATTTTTAAATGTATTTGTAGTATTGGTTTTCCATATCAACATATTTATATGATAAAATAACACACAGATAAACTTAATCATAAGTCACTTTTATGTGAAAAGAATCATTGAATTATTTTAAGATCTATTTTCATTTATTGATTTTGTTGACAGATAATATTAAAATGTCAAACATATATAACCCTAAGCAGTTTTACCAGTATATCCTTAGTCCCTAATTTGTGTCTTTACAAGTATTGAATGAATTATTTTGGCATTCATGTTCTTGAACCACTTTAGTGAAAAGATTTTAGTTGTGCTCCCAATTTCAGCTGCCATTAAATTTCTTGGCAAATCCTAACTCTCAAAGTGACTCTCGAGTACCCCTTTTTTTATTGACTGGTCCTACTTTTCTACTTCCAGGCTCATCTTCTTCCTTCCCACTTTCTCTCCTGGCAAAAGACTGTCAATCCTCACAACGGTTTTTGTTTCTAGCCTGTCTCCAACTTTGGTCTTCGTATTCCCCATTCATGCACACAACTAGCTGCTCAGTCCACAGGGTCAGATCTTCCAAGATTTGGGTACGCTATGTCAAATGGAAAGAAGTTAAAAATGCTTCAGTAGTACCTGGGTGGCTCAGTTGGTTAAACGTTCAACTTGGGCTCAGGTCATGATTATGGTTCGTGAGTTCGAGCCCCGCGTTGGGCTCTGTGCTGGCAGCTCAGAGCCTGGAGCCTGCTTCGGATTCTGTGCCTCCGACTCTCTCTGCCCCTCCCCACTCATGCACACGCATGTTCTCTCTCTTTCTCTCTCTCTTTCTCTCAAAAATAAATAATAAATGTTAATAAAAACAAATACATAAATAAAAATGCTTCCGCTTTCTCTCTCAAAATAAAAAATAAAAAAGGGGAGGCACCTGGTTGGCTTGGTTGGTGCAGCTCCTGATTCTTGATTTCAGCTCAGGTCATGATCCCAGGGGTGGTTGTGGGATTGAGCCCCACATGGGGCTCTGTGCTGAGCGTGGAGCCTGTTTAAGATTCCCCCTCCCTCTCCCTCTGCCCCCTCCCCAATCATGCTCTCTCTCTCTCTCAAAATTAAAATAAAATAAAATGCTTCAGAAGTATGTCTACTCCTTTTTTCTCTTGGTAATGGCTATCAGGCATGTTACTTCTAACTTATTTATATTTTCACATCTCAAAATACATGGAATTCATACAAATGGCAAGAAAGAATGAGAATGGATGGTTAATGAATCCACAGATGGCCTGATGACAGTGGTTCAAGTCTTCCTTTCACAGTAACTCTTTGCACTTATTTTGGGAAGGTGGGAGCCGCAATATGTCACCGTGTCATTCTCCAGCATTAAACAGCACAGAACGGATAGCAAACTCTGTTCTCCGAACTTGTGCCTTATTACTTGGGAAGGGATTAAACTTACATTTCTCCCTCAGTGTCAAATCTATTTTTTTTTATTTTATTTTAGGAGGAAAATATTTTCCTGCCTCTGAGTTTCACCCCAGAATCCCTTTGGAAAATGATTGGATCAAGATGATCCATTCTTGGTAAATAAAGCAGAATCCATAGCTGGCATATTTGGGGTTTGGTTTACATCCAAGTTTCAATAACTGGCTCTCAAGGTAAGTCCTGTACTCATTTGTTCATAGGCTTGATCTTTTTGATGGCCAAGGGCGAAGTGCTATGCATAGCTGGCTAATGATTCTGTGTGGAGGCGGTTCTAACTAGCGCTGGCACTAATTGGCAGGAAGGAAGGGATTCCAGAATTTAAAGGTGTTTTATTCATGGAGAGCAGTTATAAAAAGAACCCAATTTTCTGTACTTTCAAAGTGATCTCCCTTAACCAACTCCATAGTAAAGGGTCTAGCAGGTGGTGGTAAATTGACAAAATTATGGGTAATGAATGAGATTGACTCTAGCACATGTGTTATATCCTTGTTATTAACTCCATGTAGCATCCCTTCAAGCAATGGAAAATATGCCCTTAGGGTTTTGATGTTGAATCTCGATGTATAGTTTTATACCTTTCCCTTAAGGTATCCTTCTTTGCCTCTTTCCCTGTTTCTAAACCTAAAGTGGGTTTCTTACAGAGATCCTGTTTCTTAACCAGCGACAAAAGGTGGTCCTAATAATGAATCAAAAATCAGATGACCGACTTCTATGCCAACTGATTGATGGCAAGGGCAAACAGATTTTTCAGATAGAGAGGCCAGCCATATTCCTCTTAACCTTACACATTGTTTTCAGCGACTAGTCAGTGCTAGGCAGTAAGAAGTGTTTTAAATGAATTCACTTATTTTATTTTCTAGTAACTCAGTGAGGTCACTCCTATAAATTTATAGCTAAAGAACTCAGAGCTTGGAGATGTTAAGTAATTTCTGCCAAGTTACAGCGGTGATAAGTTTAGGAGGGGGTTCTGACACCAAAACCTGTAATTTATGCTAGAGAATATGTTGACTTCCTTTGAGGTCTTATCACTCTTATCACTTAATGAGATGAGGCCGATATTCTTTACTTTGACCATCATCTCTGTATTTGATAGAATGGGTAGCTCAAGATATTCAGGGTATTCAAGATATTTCAAGTGAGCTCTGTTTTGCAGCTTATTTCTGCATTCAGAAGTATCTCTACACGAAAACACTAATATTTTTTTGAAATTAATTTTGAAAATATAATCATACATTTCAGTCCCATGAGGGTGTAATAATAGGTTCAATTTGGGGTGCCTGGGTGGCGCAGTCGGTTAAGCGTCCGACTTCAGCCAGGTCACGATCTCGCGGTCCGTGAGTTCGAGCTCCGCGTCAGGCTCTGGGCTGATGGCTCAGAGCCTGGAGCCTGTTTCCGATCCTGTGTCTCCCTCTCTCTCTGCCCCTCCCCCGTTCATGCTCTGTCTCTCTCTGTCCCCAAAATAAATAAATAAATGTTGAAAAAAAATTAAAAAAAAAAATAATAGGTTCAATTTTCTAGACTAAGACAACATATACTTTTATTGTTTCAAATGAGTTAACACACACTTGCAAAAATAATAGACACATCTTGAACCAAAGTAACGGGCTGGAAGATATGTCAAAAAAAATATCTATTTCAGAAACTCCAATTTCCTTAACTAAAAAATTTTCTGATGTCATGTCTTCATTTAGATACATCGAGGTGCCTTAAGGTATCAGTTTGGAGGCACGCACATTGTTTGGAAAATTCATTTGCACTCTTCAAAGTTTTTCAATCAACAAAATCTGTTGTAAATTCATAAATCCTGTCACTAAAAAACATCTAGCATTTCATGATATTTGTCAATTGCAGTTCTTGTACAAAAAGCAGCACAGCCCCAGGGTATTCCTAGTCCTGATTCAAATCCTATAAAAACGACCATCGATCGGTGTCATGCATGGGGATTCCATTGAGAAATCGAATGAGGGTGGTCATTTCATGCAGCTCTTACTGTGAAATACTTGCCTTGTTTCGTTGTTTGTTTCACTTTTTGTTATAATGAATTTTACTAGGTAAGGCCTGATGTGGGAGTGAAAATAAGATGGGCAGAATGGTCCTGAGTATACAAAACAGAAACTAGCCACTCTTGGTAATAAGTTTGTTAGCACACCTGGGTGGTTTACTCTGTTGAGCGACCTACTCTTGATTTGGTCTTAGGTCATGATCCCAGGTTTGCGGGATTGAGCCCCCATGTTATTTTAAACTTTTCTTTCTGATGTGTATTCAGACTTGAAACAGAAAAATAACAGTTTGAGAGTTGCAGGATTATAAAATTTTCTCATAGAATCAATTGTTGTTTGGTTGTATGTCAGTAATCGTAAGAAAACGCTCATGTTTGGGGCGCCTGGGTGGCTCGGTCCGCTGGGCGTCCGACTTCGGCCCAGGTCACGATCTCACGGTTGGGGGGTTTGGAGCCCCGCGTCGGGCTCTGTGCTGACTGCTCAAAGCCTGGAGCCTGCTTGGAATTCTGCGTCTCCCTCTCTCTCTGCCCCTTCCCTACTCATGCTCTGTCTCTCAAATAAATAAATAAATTAATTAATTAATTAATAAACATTGGAAAAAAAAAAGCGCTCATGTTAAATCCAAAGACAATCCAAAGAAATACAACTTAATAGAGGTCTAAAATAACAATGGTCTAACTGTACGAAAAGTGATGAAAGAAATACATTCTTTTTCCTTAAAATGGCAAGTATATGCACAGTATGGCGGGCTTCTCTAGACACGTGGTGCACACTAATGGTAATTGTCAAATCTCTGTAAGTTCCACTTCTTTGTTTCTTTGATATAAGCTACAGTGTATTACCAACCGTCATGTTATGGTTTTCTGTGTAACATAGCATGATTTGTTATCAAACATTTGAGATGCTTGTAGATTCGTATTCAGTTGAAAGAAGTCATACAAAGAGCTACTACGAGCTACTCTATATACCCTTTTCCCCATGGATAACATTTTGCGAAGCCGTAATACAATATTGCTACTAGAATACTGACCCAGGTATATTCAAAATACAGAACGTTTTCAACTTTACAAGATGTCCTCTTGTTGTAACTTTTTGTATTCACACTCACTTCGATCACACCTTCCTTCCCTCCGGCAATCATGAATCAGATCTTGATTTCTAGAATTTTGTCGCTTCAAGGGTGTTATGTCAATGGAATCATATGGCATGTAACTTTTTGTGATTTATTTTCCACACAGCATAAATCTCTGGAGATACATACAGGCTGCTGTGTGTATCAGTAATCCATTCTCATTTTTTTTTCCCGAGTTGTCGTCCACGGAATGGAAGTACCTCAGTTTACCCTTCTGGTTTCTGTTTGTCATAAGTATAACTGCTATGAACATCCGTGTGTGAGTACGTGAGCTTTAATTTCTCTAGAAGACATACCCAGGAGTGCAAATGCTAGGTTGAATGGCAGTTTCATGTTCAATTTTTTCAAGACGCTTTCAATGTGTTTCCAGAGCTGCTGGTATCCAATTGCTTCAGAACCATTCCTTCATTGAATTGCTTGTGCACATTTATAAAAAACCAGTTAGGCACATTTGGGTAGGTCTGTTTCTGGGTTCTTTATTCTGTTCCAATGATTGACTTTTGAATAGTGAACCTGTCTTGCATGCCTTCAATAAATTCCGCTTGGCCATGCCATATAATTATTTTTATATATTGCTAAAATCAATTTTCTAATGTCTTAGAAAGGATTGTTGCATGTTTATTCGTGAAAGTTATCAATCTATAAATTGTGTTTTGGTTTTCTGTCTTTGGCTTTAGTAACAGGATAAATCTAGCTTCATAAAATGAATTTGATAATATTGGAAGACTTTATTTTTTTGTTTTTTTGTTTTGTTTTGTTTTTTTATTTATTTTTGGGACAGAGAGAGACAGAGCATGAACGGGGGAGGGGCAGAGAGAGAGGGAGACACAGAATCGGAAACAGGCTCCAGGCTCCGAGCCATCAGCCCAGAGCCTGATGCGGGGCTCGAACTCAACGGACCGCAAGATCGTGACCTGGCTGAAGTCGGACGCTTAACCGACTGCGCCACCCAGGCGCCCCAATATTGGAAGACTTTAAACACATGTTGGGGAAAATTTTTCAAAGGATGGAAGGTGGTCAAATTCAAAGCTGCAAAATCATGGGAAAATGTCATAATTGTTGGTGGAAATCTGTATTATCATTAATATGCAATAATTTCAGCCAAAAAAAAAAATACAAGTTGACAGAAATACACACATGTGTACATATATCTTTTCCAAGGTGTTTAAAACTCTGTTTGGTAGTTCCTTTCCACAATATTGTTTGGGTAGGATGTGACTTGAATTGGATAGTGAATTAGGTGAATTTTATAGATTCGTCTGGGCCTGCATCAATCAGGATTGTTGTGTTGGAAAACAGGATTTCTGGGAATGATACAGCTTATGAAATTTTTTAAATAAACATTTGTCTTTATGTGATTGTGGGAGCTGCTTAAGCAGCATATGTATAACCATTGTTTCTATGTCACATGCTCGTTCCGGCCCAGGATTCGGAGATTTGGAAGGAGCTGACGGGTTTTCGGGCTCATCTGTTGCCCCATGGCCACAGGTGACCCAGAGGATCCAGTGACAATGAGACAATGAGTGTGAGTTACAACAGCATTTGGAGCAAAGGAAATAAAACAATTGTTAAGGGAGAACCGTATACTATTTCAGAAATTTTTTTTAATCTTTATTTTTGAGAGAGAAAGAGAGAGACAGAGTGTGAGTGGGGGAGGGGCAGAGAGGGAGACACGGAATCCAAAGCAGGCTCCAGTCTCTGAGCTGTCAGCACAGAGCCTAACGCAGGGCTTGAACCCATGAACTGTGAGATCATGACCTGAGCCGAAGTGGGACGCTTAACCAACTGAGCCACCCAGGTGCCCCAAACCTGTATATTATTTTAAAAGAGTTTATGTGGACCAAGATACAAATACAATTTAAACAAA